>NW_023270265.1:21445394-21569411 GCF_011800145.1 Mirounga leonina | reverse complement strand
AGGAAGGAAGGAAGGAAGGAAGGAAGGAAGGAAGGAAGGAAGGAAGGGGAAAAATAAAGAGAAGACAAGCAAGTAAGTTACCACATTCATTAAAATTTACTTTGGACAATTCTCAACTATCTGCAATAATGGACGACCTCAAAGACAGGAATCACTGTCCTATTTGCTTTGGGATACAGCTTTGTTCTTCTCTTTGAATTCCAGTGGGGCTGATGGTCTAGAGCTGTGATCTCTAAGCATTGGTGGCATCAGAATTATCTTGTGGAACTTTCGAAAAATACAGATCCCCGAGCCCACCACGTATCCATGGAGTCAGAAACTCCTGGTAGTGGGCGGCAGGCATGTGCATACTTTAAAAATACTCTGATGCCCTTGTTTTTGTTCAGCTGATCAGTGAAAACCACTGTTCAAGGAAATCGCATTAGATATTTCAAGAATGAGCACAGGCATGGAGGTCCTGATTCCAAGGTTCCTGGCAGCCCTCGTCCACCACCTTCTCCTGCTGTCCCCACATTGGGCACAGCCTCCCTCCATCCTGGTCCTTTTGGAAGTAGTGATAGGACTTAAGATTTTGAATTTCAAAAGCCATCTCTGTTGGGGTATAGGTTTCATGAAAAATAGAAGTAGAGAGTGAGAAAGAAACATATAACAGCAATGGTATGGGGAAGAGAGGAAGGTAAAGAAATAAAGCAAAACTTAGATTTTTTTTTTGGCATCCTACATTCTCAGGCATCCAGTACCTCAAGGCTGAAAGGAACTTTATTTTTTTTTTAATTTATTATGTTATCTTAATCACCATACATTACATTATTAGTTTTTGATGTAGTATTCCATGATTAACTGGGTGTTATACGCAAACAATGAAACAATGAAAGGAAATTTAAAAACCAAAGACCTGAAATCCCCTTCTGCCTGATCTGTGGAAATGACAACTTACCCTAATGTTCTTCTGGGACAATATTCTAGGACACCTCAAGATACGGTTATCTTTCCCATGTCAAGGAGCACAGCCTCCCAATTCAAAGATGTTACGTTTTCTTTTCTTTTCTTTTTTTTTTAAAGATTTTATTTATTTATTTGAGAGAGAGAGTGAGAGAGAGAAAGAGCACAAGAGGGGGGAGCGGGAGAGGGAGAAGCAGACTCCCTGCTGAGCAGGGAGCCCGATGCGGGACTCGATCCCGGGACTCCAGGATCATGACCTGAGCCGAAGGCAGTCACTTAACCAACTGAGCCACCCAGGAGCCCCGAGATGTTACGTTTTCAATATCAGGAAGTGAGCACATGTGTTCAAGTCAACAAAGAGGTTAAATTCATTCTACATGTTGAGATCATAAAGAATATTTTGGGTTTTTTTTAAAGATTTTATTTATTTGAGAGAGAGAATGAGAGAGAGAGAGAGAGAGAGCACACGAAAGGGGGGAGGGTCAGAGGGAGAAGCAGACTCCCCGCTGAGCAGAGAGCCCGATGCGGGACTTGATCCTGGGACTCCAGGATCATGACCTGAGACGAAGGCAGTCGCTTAACCAACTGAGCCACCCAGGCGCCCCATAAAGAATATTTTGAGTCGTCCTACGAAGAAAATGGCTTTTTTTCAGAGTAAGAGAACGGAGTTGAGGAAAAAAGCTCCTTCAGCATCTGATTTAATAGCACCAGGTAGGCAACCCAAGAACACTGGCTTTGGAAGCCAGATCACCTGGATTCAAATCCTAGCTAGTCATTTAATTAGCCTCTTTGTGCCTCAGTTTTCTCATCTGTTAAGTGGGGGGACCATAATAATAAAAGAGATGGGATCCATTATTATTAGTTATTTTAATTTTAGGTTTTTTGTTTTGTTTTGTAACCAACATTGAACCATTTGTGTCTTAGATCCTCACTGCTTTACACACGTCATCCTTCTGAACACTCACATAACCTATTTGAGGTAGGTACTATTATTGTCCCCATCTAGAGATGAGGGATTAGGTAGTTAGCTTGAGGTTATGCAGCTGGGAATGGCGGATTAGAACCAAGGCAGGCCAACCCTAGAGCTGAATGATGATGCACGGTGATGCCATTCCTCATTCCGAGCCCTGCTGTTCACTGACAGTTACTGTAAGTGAGTAGAATCCTGTGAGTTCTGATTGCCAAGAACTGCCAATCACAATTTGCTGTCAATCAGCTCCAGGACAGATTAGCTTCCTACTAATAACCCTGCTCTTAGAATACGGCCCTACACAGTTGAGTCTTGGTTCAACTGCCTACTGTATTTTTTGGTCCAGAAATTTCTGGACTAAAATTTCTGTTAACTCGGGAATGCGTGGTGAAATGTTCTGGAGGATGAATATAGTGTCTACTTTCAGAGGTGCCTCTGGAGAGATGTGCTTTCCCAAGGAGAAATCTGGTTTTCCACAGTGAGCTGAAATTTCCCTTACGCTGAGGGGGCTTTATTAGCAATGCATCCCATGAGTATTCAGATATGAAGAAGAAGTTTGTATCGTAGCCCTAAACAGATGATTTACTTGGCTGTCTGCATAAAAGGAGGGGAGAAAAGCTTTGACAGGAACTTCTTCTAACATGATTGAACATACATATTAAAAAAACAGTATTTTAAAAAAATATTTCAAGTGAAGAACACATTTGGGCATGAGGACACTCCCCTACCCTAATCTCCACCATTATCATATGTCATGCATTTTCCTTACTGTGCAGAAATGGTCTTTCCTTGGCTATGATGAGACATAGTTTTAGATGTTGGAAAATGCCAAACTGATCAACACTTATGAAGTATATAAGGGATTCTGGCTGAAAGGACCCAGGTTGAAACAGCTGTTCTCTGGCCAGATGGTTTGCTTATTCTTGCGATTCTTTCCCAGATTGTTAAGCTGCACCTTGGCATTCTTCATAGAGGGGATGGCCTTTAAACTGTTGAACTGAAATCTAGTGAAACCTACCAGACAGAAGGAACAAGTAGCAACTGAGTGTCACTTTGAGCTGCCTGAATTTGTGTGGCTAGAGAAGCAGATTGATGACTGCTTAGGTTAACCAAACAGAAGGAGGTCGGGGAAGGTCACCTGGGCAAAGAACTAAGTAGAATCCCTCCACGGTCTTCTGGGGTCTCAGAATAATTGTGGGCTAAATCTTGGGCTCATGAACTTACCCTGGACCACCAGGTCCAAAAGAGGAGCCCAGAGGAATGTTCTTGCTAAAAATTACTCAACAAGAAAAGACTGCTCAGGCCAGAGGAAAAAGTGAACCTGCTAATAGCCTTTAGAGCTGAAAACCAATCTCCAGAGAAATCAACTATCTATTATACAAAAGAGTATCTGGTAATGGTGTGGGCAGTGGTGGTTACGGAGCAAAAATTCACTCTGTTGACAGGTCCTGTGGCCCAGCTGTAGAGGCAGACCACGGCGAGTTCTGATTTCCAAGGTCATCAATGGGTGAACCATAAAGACAGGAAACAGAGGCCATATTAAAGAGGCATAAGGTTTGAGAACCAGTGACTCAGAAATTCAATCCCAGAATACCACCAACTTCCATGTTTCACCATCGTCCTCAGGGGTGGTGGGGGAAGAAAGGCATGAGAACAAAGGGAGTAAGGATGGTCTTCAATCTTTAATAGCTTCTCGTCTCTTCTTAGCTCTTGTCTCTGCTTCTAAAGTATGCAATCTCTTCAGTGACATTATCTACAAAGACATGCCTCTCTGGCTCCTCTAGAAAAGAAAAATGGCTCTGGAATTTATTCTAAAAGAAATGAAAAAAAAAACAACAACAGTGAGAGCAAAAGGAATCTGGGCTAGAGGCAGAGGCTGGATAGGGGAAGAAAGTGAGGGGAAAACCCCCAGGATGATTTGAGACTGTCAAAGTAAGAGACTTTGTGGGTGGCCAGGAAGTGAGGTTGCTCAACCTGAAGAGAGAAAGAAAGAACACTGGTTTCTTGGAGATTTAGATCAGAGTATGACTACAGAGAGATGTCCAGATCAAAAGGGTTCAGGAAGACCTGCCTCCCAAATCAAGCAAAGCAGGACTGAGCTTATCCACACCCCTTAAGCCCCATCCGACAACCACTGGCTTTGGGGCTGACCCTCTGCATCTTCCATTTACTTGCGAGGTTAAAGAAATGACTCCCTTGAAAAGTTACTCTGATGTGCACCAGTCTTGATGTTGGGCAGGAGAAGGGGGAACGGGGAGAAACACTGCTTCCAAGCCACAATCTAAATTGATTCTCAACGATTTATCCCCTGGCCTTCCTTAATGTAAGCCATTTTTTCAGTTATTTTATGATTGTACTTTGAATTGCATTTTAACTGTATTTTCCTAAGAACAAGTGTTATGCAACATTGCCCAAAAGGCACCAGGGATTTTCTTTCCTTTCCCCACATCACAGTTAAGTCATTTGGTACAGAGTTGTTAGAACTTGGGAAACTTCTAGCTCAGAATAATGTTCCATTGATAATTAGGAGCAAGCTTCCTCCCTAGACAATGAGTCTTGCTCAGAACAACCGGAGGTCTTCTTGTCTGGGATATCCTCCATTCCCTGTGATGTCCCCTCTCTAACCCACCCATCCCTCAAGGCCCAGCCCCAACCTCCAAAGCTGAGCAGAGAGAGCTCTAATCACCCATCTAGACACCTCAGCTTCCACATCTGTGCCACTCACACTGCACGGACTTTCTGCCTTTTTTGGTAGTGAGTTGTGCCCATGCCTGACTACAATTTAAGACTGGTAGCTCCTGGCAGCCGCGGACTGTTACTCATTTTCCTCAGTGCTTATCCACCATGGTGCCCTGCTTCTGAGAAGTGCTGAAAATATGTGCACCGAATAACTGAATGCATAAATAAATGCATTCACCTCTCCCTTAAGTGACTAGCACTCCTGCCATGAAGCTAATATTCTCTATCTTGTCTTTGAGATTCTCCAGCCTTCCAAGCAACAGATATCTTCCTCCCACTGAGGAGAGTGCATTTACTTTGGGTATCCAATTTCGACAGAACCAAAGTATGGTCTTATAATGTTGTAGATTTTTATCATATACTGCTAATTTCTTACTTAAAAGAACATTATGTTTGACACATCAGCAAAAAAAAGAGAAGGCTATAGCACAGGAGGTGCTCAATAAATAAGTCTTAAGTGAATGAATGGATGAGTAATAATAGGAAATTAGATAAAAATAGAAACAGAAAGAGGAGTAGAAAAAGAGTAGATGCACAGGAGATTTAGAAAGGAAGTAGAAAGAGAGGGGAAAGGAGACTCAAGATTAATTAAATTCTTGGGCGTCTGGGTGGCTCAGTCGGTTAAGCGACTGTCTTCGGCTCAGGTCATGATCCTGGGGTCCTGGGATCGAGTCCTGCATTGGGCTCCCTGCTCTGTGGGGAGCCTGCTTCTCCCTCTCCCACTCCCCCTGCTTGTGTTCCCTCTCTCACTGTGTCTCTCTCTGTCAAATAATAACTTAAAAAAAAAAAAAAGATTAATTAAATTCTCAATCAGCAATTCTGGTACTACAAACTTGACCTTGATAATTAAGCAGAGAGGAGGGGCAAGGCAGTTGGGTTAGAAGAGAGTAGACTGTGAAGACAGACATCTGGATTCTGACATTCACTCAGCCACTGTGTGACCTTGAACAAGTGACTCAACCTCTCTGAGCTGCACTAGCTTTTTTTTTTTAACTTTTATTTTGAAGTAATTTTAGATTTATAGAAAAGTTGCAAAAATAGTATGGAAAGTTCCTGTATACAGTTCACCCAGCTTCTGCTAATATTAGCATCCTTCATAACCATAGTACCATTATCAAGATGAAGAAATTAACATTGATCCATTAATACAATGCAGCCATATTCCTTATTAGAATTTCACTAATTTCCCCATTAATATATTTTTTCCTAGCCCTGTATCCAGTCAGCTCCCCCACTGTATTTAGTTATCATGTCTCCTTGTCTCCTCCAGTCTTTGACAGTTCCTCAGTCTTTCCATACCTTTCATGACCTTGATACTTTTGAGGAGTAGAACGTCCCTCAATCTGGGGTTGTCTGATGGTTTTTTTCCCTCGTGATTAGATCTAGGTTATGCATTATTTATTTATTTATTTGGGTGTCAAGAACGTCACAGAGATGATGTCATGCCCTTCCCAGTGCACCACAGCAAGAGTTATCTGTCAATATGTCTTCTTACTGGTCATGGTGACCTTGAACACTTACTAAAGTGGTGTCTACTGGGTTTTTCCACTGTTCTATTTTTCCTTTTGTAATTAATAAATATTTTATGGAGAGATATTCTGACTTTTTATTTATTTTGTTATTTCCTTAAGTAACCTCTACACCCAATGTGGGGCTTGAACTCATGACCCTGAGATCAAGAGTTAAATGCTCTGCCAACCGAGGCAGCCAGACACGTCTTGTGGAGAGATACTTTTAGACTAAGCCAATATCTTTTTTCTCATTGTATTTTTGCCCAAAAATATTAGCATTCATCAGTGGTTCTTGTTTTTTTTGTTTGTTTGTTTGTTTTAGTGGTTCTTGCTTGTAACAATTTATTGCTGGGGGGGTCCTCAAGGTGATTTCCTATTTCTTTCATCCCTCTACATTTATTAATTAGATTCTTTTATATAGAGCTTCCCCTCCCCTCCCATTAATGAATTTATTCATTTATTTTTATCAGTATGGACTCAAGAATACTTATTCTATGAACTATAATCCAATACTATCATTTATTTTGTTACTTAAGCTTCACTTTTTTTATCTGTGAGTCAGGGAGAATGGCAACAGCCTTACACAACTATCATGAGGATTAAATAGGATTTAGAAATGTGAAAATGTCCAGTCCATAGCACCTAGTAAATAAATGCTGGCTCCTGTCCTCCCTTTTCCTTATAGAAGGTAAAGCCACACTACTCTGAAGGCAAGACCCTTCTAAATAGGCGAACATCCTAATTTAAGAATTCTCTTTTAATGTAATGCAGGCTTTCTACACTAAGGTATAGAAAGCAACTAGAATTTAGCTAGCCCAGTGTTGCCTACTAGAGGTCGTTTCGGATCTGCCTGTAATGACTACGTAAGACTGATTTTTAATCAGTATCCATAATTTGTATGAAAATAGATGCTTGAGAATACTTGAAAACAGACTGTTCTCTTAAGTAGTTTAAATGTTTTCCCAGAAATCTTGTTTATGTTCTGAAGTTGCTTAGCTAAACTATTTTCAGAGATAGTCCAAAGCATGCCTCAACCCAGCTGTGCTTTGTATCATCACTAACTCTGAATTAGTGAAATCACTGATGCATCTTTGATTCTTGAGGTTATGGAAGTGAATGGAAGAAACCAAAATTTTCTTTCTCCAAAATTAATTTAAAATTAGATTTTAAAAGTTCAGGCAAGGCAAAACTTCAGGTAGAATTTAAAACAACCACAACCACAATGGACAAGGATAAGGTCCCAAGGCTGTGAGAATAAGGAGATCTGGAAGTTTAAAGCACTACACAACATACAGTAAATCCACAAATAAAACACTCAATGTACTGGAACTTCCATTTCTACCCTGTTGTTATCAGTAAGGAAAATCAAGAACATCAGATTTATTTTAAAAAGCAATTTAGGGGCAGTGTGGTTCACGGGCTCTCAAGTGGACTCCCAGAGAGTCAGTGTTGCTCAGTTTGGAGTGGGGCCAGGTGCCATCCCTCAACACGAGCCTGATCCAGGTGGAAGTGGAGTGGTTCACAGTCCGGCTTTGGGGCCTGACTATGTAGGTCTGAATATCACTATTGCTACCTACCACCCATGTAACTCTGGGCAAATGACTTCATTTCCTCATGCCCCAGTGTCTCCACTGGTAAGATGGGCCTAATGAGAGCATCTGTCTCCCAGGGTTGTTGTGAGGAGCAAATAAATGGTACGTGTAAAATGATGAGCATGACAGCCAGACGGTATCAGCGATTCCTATGGATAACAGACCTCCCTCTGAGGAACGGTGATTGGGGCATGTGTGGGCACAGAACTACTTGGGCTCAGCCTCTAAAACTTCTGCATCCACTGGGCCTTATCAAGGTCACTGACATTTACAACCATCATTGGGGTCAGGATTGGCAGGCTGTGGAGGCTGGCAAGGTGAGCTGCCACAGTTGGAAAGGGTTTAAGTAACAAAGTCTGATAGACCCTCCGTCCATCACAGATACACTGAATGGAGACCTGCCTTTCCCTCCTGTCCATCCTCCTTGTTCCAGGGCCACATGATGCCAACCCTTGGCTCTCCCCCCGCCACCCCAGCCCCTTGACCTCTTACAGTGCCTTCTTCTCAAGTATTCCCAGACTCTGGTCACAGCTGTCCTTTCCAGCACTGGCTTATGGTAAGGTCTCAGAGGCCTTGGAGGGACTTTCTGGTGTTGAGGATCTTGATGGGGTGCAGGGAACAGAAGTGCCCCTGGAACCCACGTTCCTCCCCGTGCTTCTGACCCAGGTGCATTGGTTTTTACATTTCTGCTGAGAACGCCCAAGAGTGGAAGAGGGGGTGGGTTAGACAGATCCCATGGCCAGGGATCACGTGGTCAAAATTCAAAATTGAGACATTTGGTCTTAAAAGCACCTGTACAATGTGGGGGGAATACTGGAAAATGAGCCTGGGGAGAATATTTTGGCAAGAGAGCAGAGAAAAGGGCAGGGACCGGTTGTCCAAAGGGAGAAGGCCCATGCACTTTATGAAGATAGAGGTAAGGATAGGAACAGTTAGGCCTAGGGCAATGATAGGGAGGATGACAATGTGTCATCGATCTCATTGCTTGGAAACAAAGCAGCCATTGTGGACATGGCAGGACCAACAGGCAGATGAGACACCAATAACAGACAAACCGAAGAGGAGAAATACGTTTAAAAATCACTTACTAGAGTGTCAATTACAAGTACATCTCCAAGTGGCTTCTTACCTCATTAAATCTCATCACCAGATCTTCCAGGGCATTGTGCTCTCTGTTCTGGGAGGTAAGAATCGAAGCTGAGATGGATGCTTTGAGGCAGGGCAGGGATGTCTGGCATTCCGGAGTGCCCAAGTCCCGGGTCAAGAAGCAAAGGTAGTCAACTGGCAAGACCCTTCGGTAAATGTTCTGTTCCTGCTCCATCAGGATGCTGGCGACTTCCTCTGGGAACTGAATGAGGGGCTGCAGGTCAATCAGCTCCTTGCTGATCCCAGCTGAACTTGAAGGGAGGGCACTGGAATTGGCCATGGAGGTGCCTGGCTGGCGTTCTAAAATAAAGCAACAAAAGTTATGGTGACATCAAGGTTGATATCCCCTACAACAGATATTTACTTGAGAGCCATTCAAAATCTTACAGGTTTCCTAATCAAGTTTCTGCTTGGTGAATAGCTCTCTACGATCTTCCTTGGTATGGAGACCCTTCTGATAACTGTCCTGCCTGCTTGTTCCTGCCCCCTGGGGCATGGGTGAAGGCTCAGTTCCCCATTTTTAGAAGGAGAATTGATCTAACATACCATTCTCTAACCAGTTCACTATGACACTTTGCAGAGTAGTAGAGAAGTCTCTTCTTTGCTTCTGCATTCTCCAGTGCTAACCATCAGAGTGAAGCAGAATGAGGGTGGGTGTGGGCACAGCACCCGAGGTGGAAGAGGAAAGAAGGCTGTGGCAGGGGGTGGGGGAAGGCATGTGGACACATATACACGTGGTGTGTAAACATGCAGGAGACCCCAGGGACCCAATGCATACAAGGTCCAAAACTTCATAGTATACCTGCCGATATTCTACCCTCAGTGATTCCACTGAGAACCATTTGGGGGTTTGCAGGGACAGAACCACCTATAAAGTAAGGGAGGAACAGGTAGTAAGGAGATGTATCTAAATAAATAAAATAAATCTTATTCCCTGCTCCACCAGTGGCAGTAAGAAGGTGGTGAGGAAGAGAGAGCAGCAAGTGCACTAGACAGAAGGACCAAAAGCATTCCTAGGCTCCAAATTATTCCCTTAGCACAAATTCACGTTATTTGACCACTCCTCCCATCTGTCTCTTAATTTCCTGCCTATGAGTCATTCATTCATTTATCTAACTTAACCATCCATCTATCCGTCCATCCACTCAAAAAGCTTTGAAAATCTATGATGAGCCCTCCAAAAGAATTTCTCAAAGTATGACCAGTTTTGTGGCTAAGTTGGGGAAATGGCATATATTCATGTCACAAATCCTCTTCCTGGAAACACATGAGGTGCACAGGTATACTGTTAAAGGCTCTAAGGGGTCTTGCAGTAAAGAAATCCATTTCCATGGCTTCATTCAGTGCTCCCCAGAGCACACTTTATATCACACCTACTAGGTCACTCTGTGAGACTAGTGCTGCTTGGAGCCCTTCAGGAAACACTGCCCCGTGGGCCAAACTGCTCTCACTCCTTATCCAGTTCACGCCTTTTCCTTCCCGACAGTCTCTTCCTGGCCAGCCCCACTTCACGCTTCTCATAGTGCTCCATGAGGGGACCACATTCTACTTCTCCAGATCTTTCTCACATTCCTGATTTCTTAAAACATTCTCACTGACCCTTTGGCAGAATAAAGCCCTTCTGATGGCTGGCGTTCCTCACTGCTGACTGTCACTTGTTTGGACACTGGACAACGGCACCGTCCATAAGGAGGACTTCATCAACATTCAGATCTCAGCATCCTTCACTCTTTTTTAAATCCCTACTGCAGACAACCTTGGAATCGTCACTCCAAAGTATTCCATCTCTGTAGTACTGAACTCTGAAATCCTCCACCTTGAATTTGACTGCCTTTTCCCTCCCATCCTTTCTACTAAACCTTCTCTGTCCTTGACAGACTTCCAGTTCCTTGGTCTTGGTTTGGGTATATGGTCAGCATTTTAACATGCGCCCACAACACCCAGGATGCCATCCCAAGTCTCCTTGACTTTCCGCCACGTGTACTTCCCAATCTTGAATCCTAAACTCAACCATCCATCCTTGGCTTCTGGGCTGCTATATGATGACACTGACATTGCTGCTACTTAGTGATGGAACCCTTGCTACTTTGGATTATCTAACTTCAGCTGGGCCCTCAGGGCAGCTTCAGACTTGACATGAATTTATTTATTTTTTTCCTAAATAACTCACTGTCTTCTTTACCTCTGCAGTGGAGCCTTTCTATTCTTCTCACACTCCCAAACCCACCTTTATTTTCCTTACATTGATTTGATCATTTCTTTTTTCTTTGTTTGTTTAATTGTTTTTACTTGAGTGTAGTTGACACACAACATGATGTTAGTTTCAGGCATACAACATAGTGATTTGACAAGTTTAAAAATGATGCTGTGCTTACCACTAGTGTAGCTACTGTGTTTGATGCTTACCACATGTTTACTACACGATGGTAACTGACAAACGTCAGGGACTCCTTCCATTAGGTAAAATGCCTCTATGTTTTCTATTTTCTTCTCCTTCTCTGAGAAAGTTGTGTGCCTCCTCTTACCCAAGGCACACCTAGGTTTGTGATTAAGTCTATTCAAATTGCCTCAGTGGTTGTCTCCAATATCAGTTCCTTTCTCTCTGCAGACTCTTCTTTGCCTACCCAAGTGTTTGGTTACCCTTACCCCATATAACTTCCCTTCTCTCTTAAACTCCAAATCTTCTCTAGCCTTCCCTTCACTGTGTACCTTCTGTGCACAGCAAGCTATATTCCTCTGGTAGGTATGGTGACCATACTTCTGATCCAAAGACTAGGCCATACATTCTGCCCAAAGTAATAAACCAATAATGGTGTGGGAGAGAAAAATGGAAACTGGAAGCTCTTAGTTCTTAGACCACCCTGTTGACAGGGCATCTCTGTTGATGGTCTGGGCTCTGATGTTCTTCCCTCACCCCATCCTCTCCCATGCAGCCCACCCGCCACCTCTGAAGCATAGCTCAAGAAAAATTCTTGTGACATTTGCTGTTTAATTGAGTTGTTTCCCTTTTGCAGGAATGCTCTCAGTGACAATCTAATAAAAAATCATGAGGAGAAAACTGGAAAGTTTGAACAATATTGCTCTCCACTGATGCAAGCCTGATCCTATTTTAAATATATTCCAGTCAGAACTCCCTGTTTCATCTTCTGTATAAAAACTGTGGTATCCAAATTTTTGTTTCTCTTTGATTCTAAAAGGTGAACGGGTGAGTAAAGAGTACAATGATTTATTGTAACCATTTTTATCCATTTTTTGGGGGCCAAACTACAAAAATCAACTTCAGTGGAAAACAATGACAGCCAAATTATATTTGGTTCTCTCTAAGCTCTTATTTGAAAATAATTAAAATATGGCAAGTGCTCAAGTCTACATGGTCTATGCTCTCCAACTTTCTGAATAGTTTAGAAATTACTGGATTTCCTGAAAATTGACTCAGAATGTGGTCTGATGACAGGCAGATTGCAGCTTCTAGATACTGATAATATATGTACAGTGGAATTAGCCCTATATGGGAAGTCTTCCCAGAAGTAACCAACTCTGAAACATGATTTCAAAGTACAACACTCTATGATGGAAATAATAGTAACCCCTAAATCTTGTGAAATCACTTATCTAATATGTAAGAGAAGAGATAATGTAATAAAAGATATAAATAACGTAAGATAATATATTATAAACTGCAATTTATCTTGAGATAGGAATCACATGCTGTTACAATGAATAAAGAATCTAGTGACTGGTGAGAAACAGCAATAAAGGAGACCTAAAAAAACTCAATGAAAGAAGAAAAAAGAAGCCTGGTCATTGTAACCCTCATAAATGCCACAGCCCCATGTGTCTCAGGATAAGCATGACAGCACACTCAAAGGAAGAGAGAGAGAGAGAGAGTGCACACAAGCATGCAAGAGCCTGACATGGGGCTCGATCTCAGGACCCCGAGATCATGGCCTGAGCTGAAGGCAGACACTTAACCGACTGAGCCACCCAGGCACCCCACAAGTTCCAAACTTTTAGCAGCTGTTAAAAACTTCCCATTTTCTCTCGTTCTTGCTGGGCGCTCCTTATAATCTCCTTCTTCCCCTTCCCATGCCACATGGCCCCAACTCACGGCTCTGCATCACCATCACACCCTCCTTTCTGCCAGATGGGCAACTCTACGATGGATGGGAGACCCTGTCGTTCTATGACCCCCTGGCACTTCCTCATTGGTTGTGGAGCAAAATTCATAAAGCCCTCTAGAAGCTGCAGTTCTTCTCTTGTGAGAAAGTTTTTAGAAAACGTATGGTGAATAAAATTATCCACCTTAATCACAGTCAAGGTTTGCTCTCAGCTCTATGTTCTTCAGTTAATAGCTGTTCTACAGTAGAATAGGGCTGTATCTCTAGACACGGTCACAACCTGGAAATATTTACCATGAGACACAGTGTCGGCAAGTTCTGATTCTCTGCTTAATTATTAACTTCCTGAACTAAGTATTTTACATGGATTAATTCAGGAGGTAGATAGTATTATGATGTGAGGCTCACATGAGGTCACAGAAGAAGTAAGCTGGGAGCTGGGATTTGAATCAGTGTCTACTGGACTTCAGAGCTCATGTTCCTGATCGCTCAGCATATGGCCTCATGGAACAACAGAATGCCACACTCTCATTCTGGTTTTAAGAGGCATCTTGAGCAATATTAGTCAGTATGAATCAACTTCTTGTGCTTGTTTCCTTGGAATTATGTGATAAAATAAACTCTTCAAACTCCAGAGATAAAGGATTTAACCCTAGAGGGTGAACACCTCTCCCTCTTAGTCTGGAATCATCACTTCAACCAGCACAACTGCATTAGAATATAGGACCCAGAAACTTAAGGTGCCCTTTCCTTTCCTTCTTATAAGTTCGAAAGAACGTTCCCATGCTTTAAACCAGTATTTTCCAAAGAGTGTTACACTGAATTTATGCAGAGCATGGCTCCTTCGTTAATAATTTAGAGACATACTGGGTTAAACAAATTTAAGCAAGATTCGTCCCCCACAGTCTCAATTGTAACTGCAGGACTTCTCCGAGTCTTTAATAATTCCCACAAGAGGACTATGCTATCATAGCACACAGTAGCTCTCCTCAGCCTTGTCTATATATTGTTTATGTGGGAATTACAGCACCTTCCCAACTTATATCATCATACTCAGTGATTCTCACTGGGGGAACAGGGCTTAAGGTGTTTGTGAGGTTAGTGTCCAAGGAAGTTTAGTCTGCCTTGTTGCTGGAACTCTGTGCAAAGGTCAGAGGGTGAGAGACACTGTGGCTTATTTAGAAAACTGCAGGTTATTCCTGATGGCTGCAGCATATATTAGAAGAGATGGAGCATCAGTGTAGAAAATAAGGAATGAAGCTTTATTTTCCAGAAGGCACTACAGAACAGGTGTGGTCCGTGAAGAAACCATGTGGGTAGTGGGAGGATCAAAATATCTACATAAAAATATATCACCCTAGACTTTGGGGTCTCTGGTTGGATCTAGGCAATCACTTTGCCTCCAGGGAGGGAAATCTGGCCCATGGCTTCCCTTGAGTGGCATCCCCCCTGCCATCCCCAGAGTCCTCTCATTCCTGGCTTCCTGTCTGGTACTCAGAAAGCCCCTGATTTTGATTATAAGCTGCCATTTCCAGGGGCTGTCCGCATATTGTGCAGTCCAGAAATATCCAGAAAAGCCTCTAAACTTGGGAAGCACTTTTCCTTGATAACTGTTCACCCAATGCCCTGGGGCATAGTGCCATTGGGGAACTCCCTCCCCCCAAAATCCACATCTTCCCTCAGAGTTAGCACTTGCTCAGAAATGCTAGTTTGGGTCAAGCCTCAGGCTTGGGCTCGAGCCCAGCAAAATCTGCCACTTCCCATTTATTTCTCTCTTTGCTTTCTGGTCCCAATCAAAACGAAAGCATTTGGTCTTTCTTGCTGTGCCTTACACAAAAACCTAGAGTTTACCAAGGAATCTCATTTAATCTCTTGCATAATGTGAGGATGTCATGATAGGCAGGCATTGCTAATGTTATTTTTTACAAAGCTTGAGTTAAGCTGCTAAGTGACTTGCCCAAGGACCCAGTTCATGAGTTGTCAGCCTTGGAACTGGCAAAAGCTGAGCAGGAACCAGAAGATTCTGGCTCCTGGCCCAGGACTCTGCATTACCCCAAGCCAAGCCTGAGTTACCTTGGGTGTGATCTCTGTCCAAGGGCCAGCCTTACTAGCTGCCAATACGTCTGAATGGTTGAAGAAACGCTCAAGTAGAAATTTCATTCATTCATTTATTGGGTGCCTACAATGTGCGAGACTTTGTTTCAGGCTACACTAATGTTGGGATTTAGTGAAAAAGAAAAGATCCTTGTTCACATAACTACATTCTAGGAGAGGATCAGTATAATGCAGGGTAGGGGAGGAGGGAAATGGGGGATGGAGGAAGAAGGTGTAATATTACATAGCATATACTAACTAGAATGTTAGCAATTTCATCAAGGATTTTTGCAAATGTTTTAATAACTTTATCATCCAGGATGCCCTCAGCTAATACCCTAATCCTTTTCTAGCATCTGAATAATAGCTCCTCACCGACCTCCTGCTCCTCACCATTTATTAGCTCTTGGCACCAAGAAACTCATTTAATTCTTACAAAGAATGCTGTAAGGCAAGGGTGATTATCCCTATTCTATAGATGGCAAAACAGACGTCAGAGATGTTAAGCAATTTGTCTAAAGACACTCTGCAACTGAGAGGGGGATAGAACTACAGCTCAGCTCTGACTCCAAAGGTCAGCCCTCTGTTACCCTCAGCATTCTGAGGGATCTTCTGCAAGGAAGATGGAGTCCCCAATATCCTGCTGAGTCTGTTAAAAAAAAAAAGCCACAGGCCCTCGGTGGAGTCATCTGCCCACCAAGAGAGTAAACCAGGATTTAACTGCAGTTTCGACCCCTCCAGGAGTGGGATTTTTAAGCCAATCAATCTGGAATTTTCTGGTCAGCACCCACGAGGTCATTTGTCACGTGGGCCCTCTCTATTGCCCCCCACCCCCACAAAGATGAGGTAATCCACCTAATAAGACCCCCTGCCCTTTCCCCCAAGGGAAGGTGACCTGGCTTGCAACAATCCTTCTTTTCTTTTACTAATAACCTCTTGCCTCACCCACCTCCCTATAAAAAATTTCCTCTTTTTTTTTTTTAAAGATTTTATTTATTTATTTGACAGAGAGAGACACAGCGAGAGAGAGGGAACACAAGCAGGGGGAGCGGGAGAGGGAGAAGCAGGCTTCCCGCGGAGCAGGGAGCCCGATGTGGGGCTCGATCCCAGGACCCTGGGATCATGACCTGAGCCGAAGGCAGACCCTTAACAACTGAGCCACCCAGGTGCCCCTAAAAAATTTCCATTTTGTGCAACTCTACTTGCTAGATGGGACACTGTCCGATTCACAGATCAGTCACTTAATAAAGCCACTAGATCTTCAATTGACTCAATTCAATTTTTATTGTTTAATAGCAGGATTAGACCTTACAGGAATCTGACTTCAGTGAAATATAGAGCATAGTACTTGTATTATATTTTGATGGTAACTTCACATTTATTTGTGAGTTTGTTTTTGAACCAAGGCAAACCTTTGGGAGGACCTGCTATGTAGCTCTGCTTCTGAAACATTACTTTTCATTCTCATTCTCCGTGAGTGCTGGTCAAACGGGCATAAGCTTTCTGGGAAGGCAAACCAAAACTAACACAGTACACACTTTGTCCTAGCAATTCTACTTCTAGGATTTTATCTGACAGAAATTCTTGTAAAAATATAAACAGAGTGAGGTAAATTTATATGTACTGACATTGACATTTTTTTCATGATAAATTTAGGTTAAAAAAACCACGCTGGGAACAACAAAATACGATCCTATTGGAGGAAAATAATTTTACAAATGTAGGTATATGTTTGCATATCTGTCCAGTACACATCAAACTAATAACAATGTTTATAGATTGCACATTTTGTTTTGTTTAACTTTTGTCTACTGTACACACGACAGTGTTTAAAAAATATATCAAAATGATATCTGAAAAAATCATCCAGAGGAAAAACCTCAAGTCCTTTCACAGACACAACCTGGTTCAGCATCTGCGCTGTTCAGATTTTTTTCCAATAAATATCACAATATTGCTCTTGAAAAGTTACTTCAAATTAAAATTAGGGAAGAAAGTAGAAAATTTTTTTATCGTATCTACTGTATCCATTTTTCTTTGATTCAGTTAATTTTGTAGACAGTCTATTTTTTTCAGTTAAGCATTAGATTTATCAATTGCACACTCAGACATTGAGTGGTACAATTCCAATTATAAAATAAGACAGGAGAGGAAGGATGTTGATTTCTTTTTATAAAAGATTAGGAGTTGGCTTAAAGACACTAATCTCAGGCAGAGTTGAAAATTGCTTTTCAACAGGGAAGTAAATGGGTTTAGAGAAAGGTTAGGTAATTGGTGATTCTTTCTCATTATCTGTTATTGGTTTTCAGAGTAACAAATCAATCTTGTAACAAATGTGTCTGGCCTGCCCTCAGTACTACAATGAAAAAGATAAGTTCACAAAATCAACGAAGCATATTATTTCTAAATTGGTACTTAAGGAAAAAAAGAAAAAAACAATATGCTTAGATTGAAAATTAAGTCATATTCAGATAAAACAGTTTAGTAGACTGAAAAGCCTCAGAGCAGAAAAAAAATCTGACAATTATTATTAATAAAAAATAACTTCTGCTTTTCAGATTTCCAAAGATATATGAGCTCACTGTGAAAATATCGAAAACGTAGAGAAGCATAAAGAGGAAAATTAAAATAATCAATAATCCCATACCCAGAGATAATCTCTGTTAATATTTCTGTTGCAACATCTCATGTGTTTGATTTTTTTTCTATAAATACAGTATTTACCAAGTTAGGGATCAGAGCACATACTTCTTTCTAACCTTTTTAAAAAACATACTCTCCAGTTCACATTTCCCCAGCTCTAAAACTAGCTTTCTAATATTTTTAATGGCTCTCTAGTAGTCAATGTTACATTTATAATGTCTTACCATCATAAATAACACTGTGATAAAGGTTATTATAAATATATCACATTATGCTTATTATGTTATCTATTAACAGGTCCCTACCCATTTTGGGAAGCTTCCAGGCAACAGAAGTTTCTTTTCTTTTTACAGCACATCAACTAACAGTTTTATCAGTGTCTCTCATTGACTACCTATCTATTTCTGACTACTTTGGGTAAACAAAATTAATTGAGCTAAAATTCATATGGCAAGTTGGGATATGGTGTTGTGAGAATGGCATTAGTAACTCAAAGGCAACAGGAGGGAAGTTGGAGTGTTGGTGACAATCTAATGCCCTTCCACTCAGCAGCACATTCCTCAGGGGTAGTTGACCCAGTAGATGTGGATGATTCTAGAACCGAGCCCATGCAGGCCACTTGAACTCCAGAGTCCGACCTGGCTGGGCTACTTAAACACACACTAATTACCCTTAAGGGATTTTGGGTCTCTCTGTTATAACCATCAGTAATAATAATCATAAATCAACTATTATATAATATATAATAATGACTACTTATTATAGATTTTATGTATTTGTCAGAGAGAGAGAGCGCACACCCAGGTGGCATGGCAGGCAGAGGGAGAAGCAGGCTCCCCGATAAGAAGGAAGCCTAATGCAGGACTGGATCCCAGGACCCTGGGGTCATAACCTGAGCCGAAGGCAGATGCTTAACCAACTGAGCCACCCAGGGGTCCCACTACTTACTATATTATTAGGAAATAGATAATACCTAGTACTTACTATGTACTAGTACCTACAGAAATCTTACTCGGGCGCCTGGGTGGCTCAGTCGTTAAGCGTCTGCCTTCGGCTCAGGTCATGATCCCAGGGTCCTGGGATCGAGCCCCACGTTGGGCTCCCTGCTCAGTGGGGAGCCTGCTTCTCCTTCTGCCTGCAGCTCCCCCTGCTTGTGTTCCTGCTCTCGCTATGTCTCTGTCAAATAAATAAATAAAATCTTAAAAAAAAAAAAAAAGAAATCTTAGTGCTCACAACCCTCTGTGCAGATGGCATAGCATGCTATGCTATCATTATCCCCATTTTAGCAGATGGGGACAGAGGTTAGGGAACTTGCTCAACGTCACACTGAGATTAGCGATGGAACCAGCGCCACATCAGACTGACACCAAAGACCAGGCTCCCCACATCACCCGCCACTGACTTGAAGGTTCTGTTCCTTAGTGTCTCTGTTACAACTGAATCTGACGTTTTCTTAGTGGTAGGTAAATCAAGCTGGACTCAGACCAAACGCTGGAGCTGGAAGGAACTACAGGGGTAGTTGGGATGAATGTTCCACACTTTACAATCAGGAAGCTATGCCTCTGAGAGGTCAAGCTTCTTGCCCAAGGTCACAGAGCTGATTAGGACAAAGCTGGACTCGAATCAGGCCCTGGACTCCCAGTCCACAGAACTTCCTCTCCACACTACTGCCTCCTTATTTGGTGTAGCTAGAATCTCAGGAACTGTAAACGCTTGGGGGAATTCTCCTCCAGAGGAAAGTGACGGCACAGTCCAGTGGTTATGAGTGAGGTCTTGGGATCACACAGATGTGGGGTTGCAGCCCAGCTCTGGCACTGACTTGCTGCATGATCTTGGGTAAGTTCTCAACAACTATGTCACAGTGATGATGGGGAAGTTAAAATGAGAAAATGCGTGTAAGAGGTTTCATACATATTCAGCTCTCAGTAATCAGTCATTTTTATCATCATCATTAAGTCATCATTTGAAAGAGGAAGAAGGAATTATGGGGCCTTTCATCTTTGAAGCCAGAGGAAGAGACTGTCATGTATCAAATCATTTCAGGCTATGGAAACTTTTGCTTTGTTTTTATAACCTGCATCTCGTACCCTCTGGTGTTGTGCCTACCATAATAAAAAAAAAAAATTTTTTTTTAAAGATCCCTAATGATACCTCATTTGTTCATATAAAAAGAAATGTCTGTAAATCTTGCTATACATTGTACTAACAGATTACCCAATTTTAAAAAGCCCCTCCACCAAACCCCTGCTGTTCCTAGCTCTGGTAGCTCTTCCCTCTGTAAAGAGAACTTTCACATCCCTTTTAGCTTGGCATTATCAGCAAACCCCATCAAGATGTCAGGGCAGTCTCAGAGTTAAATCTTTCCATGCTAAAATATCGCTGAGCTATTTATGTCCATTCTTTCTTTTAAATTAAGATATCATTCACATACCATAAAATTCAGCTTTGAAAGTGTACAATTCAGTGGGGTTTTTTTAGTATATTCATAGAGCTGTACAACTGTCACCCTAGTCGATTTTAAAACATTTCTATCACCCCCTGTACACATTAGCAATTATTCCTAATGCCCCGCCCCCCTTCCCCGGGCTACATCAGCCCCTGACAACCATTATTCTACCTTCTGTCTCTATGGATTTGCTTACTTTGTATATTTCACGTAACTGAATTATATAATATGTGGCCTTTTTTGTCTGGGTTCTTCCACTTATAATATTTTCCAGGTTCATCAACATTATAGCATGAATCAGTTCCTCACTTATTTTTATATGGCTGAATAATATTCCATTTTATGCATATACCAAATTTTTTTATCTATTCATTTGTTGATGGACAATCAGGTTGTTTCCACTTTTTGGCTACCATGAATAATGCTATTATGAACATTTGTGCAAAAACTTGTATGTGAATATTTCTTCATTTCTTGTGGGTAAATACCTAGGAGTGGAATTGCTAGATCATATGGTAACTTTATGTTTAGCATTTTTTTTGAAGAATGCCCAAATTGTTTTCTACACTGGCTGTACCAATTTACATTCCCATCATTAGTGTATAGGACTCCAATTTCTCTACCTCCAGGTGAACATTTCTTTTCTTTTTTTTAATTATAGCCATCCTAGTGGCTATGAAGTGGTATTTTATGGTTCTGATTTGCATATCCCTAATGACTAATAACGTTGAGCATCTTTTCATGTGCTTATGGGTCATGTGCATACCTTCTTTTGAGAAATACTTATTTAAGTCCTTTCCTCATTTTTGAATTAGATTGTTTGTCTTTTTGTTGTTGAGTTTTATATATATTCTGGATATTAATTTCTTATTTATGTACTCTGCAAATATTTTAGCTCATTCTGTGGGCTGCCTTTTTACTCCACTGATAGTGTTTGTTCTTTGATGCCAAAAGCTTTTCATTTTGATGTAGTCCAATTTATCTATTTTTTCTTTTGTTGCTTGTGCCTTTGGTGTCATATCTAAGAAATCATTGTCAAATCCAATGTCATGAAGCTTTTCTCCTCGTGTTTCATAGTTTTAGGTCTTACATTTAGGTCTTTGATCTATTTTAATTTCTGTATATAGTGGAAAGTAAGGGTCCAACTTCATTTTTTTATATATGAATATTCAATTTTCTTAGCACTATTTGTTGTAAAGACTGTCCTTTCCCCCACTGGATGATCTTGGCATCCTTCTCGAAAATAATTTAACCAGATATGCTACAGTTTATTTCTGGGCTCTCTATTCTATTCCATTGATCTATATATATGTCTGTCATTTTGTCTGCACTGGCTTGATTACCATATATTTACAATAAGTTTAGAAATCAGAAGTGTGAGTCCTCCAACTTCATTCTTCTTTTAAAAACTTATTTTGGCTATTCTGGTTCTCCTTAAAAGTCCATATGAATGTTAGAATCAGCTTGTTAATTTCTGCAAAAAAGGGCTGCTGGAATTTTGATAGGGATGAAACTGAATCAGGAGACTGCTTTGGGGAGTACTGTCATCTGAACAATATTAATCTTCTAATCCGTGAACATAGGATGTCTTTCCATTTCTTTGTCTTATACGATTTCTTTCAACAGTATTTTGTAGTTTTTAGCATATAAGTCTTACAATTCTTTTGTTAAATTTATTCTTTTTTTTTTTTAAGATTTTATTTATTCATTTGAGACACAGAGATACAGAGAGAGAGAGAAAGCATGAGCAGGGAGAGAGGCAGAGGCAGAGGGAGAAGCAGGCTCCTCGCTGAGCCAGGAGCCCGATGCGGGGCTCGATCCCAGGACCCTGGGATCATGACCTGAGCTGGAGGCAGATGCTTAATCATCTGAGCCACCCAGGCACCCCTTGTTAAATTTATTCTTAAGTATTTGATTGGTTTTGATACTGTTGTAAATGGAATTGTTTTCTTAACTTCACTTTCTGATTTTTCATGCCTAGTGTACAGAATTACAACTGAGCTTATATCCTGCAACCTTGCTGAACTAATTTATTAGTTCTAATAGTGTATCAGTGGATTCCTTAGGATTTTCTACATATAAGGTCATGTTATCTGATAATAGAGATAGTCTAACTGCTTCCTTCCCAATCTGGATGCCTCTTATTTCTTTTCCTTGCCTAAATGCCCTGGCTAGCATCTCCAGTATAATGTTGAATAGAAGTGGTGAGAATAGATATCTTTGTCTGGCTCCTGATTTTAGGTGGAAAACTTTCAGTTTTCTACAATTATGCATTATGTTAACTGTAGATTTTTCATAAATACACATTGTCAATTTGGGGATGTTTCCTTCTATTCTTATTTGTTGGGTGTTTTTTCATAAAAGGGGGTCACATTTTGTCAAATGCCTTTTCTGTATCTATTGAGATGATCATGTGGTTGTTATCCATTATGCTATTAATATGGTGTGTTACTTTGATTGGTTTTCATACCTTTTAACTGTCCATTCAGTATTATATTACATGTTTAAGAACAGTCTGAGAAGAGCCTTGTACAAGACCACCAGATATTTATTGTCTATCTGCAAGTCTAGCCCTAAATTGGACCTGTACATTGGACAAGAATAGATGACAAACTGGGATGTGACTGTAACCATGACTTTACATCACAAACACTATGATATTTTTAAAAATTATGTTTGTTTTCAAGGAAATATATATTTTTAAAATCCATGTTGAACATGTACTCTGTATTATTGTTATTATAATCACATATTCAACACTTGATGATATGAGTATCAATTAAAATAGCTCTATAACTTAAAAGAAAACTGGTACACGTTATTTCTAATTTAGTACATATTATTGCAGAAATGACCTGGACCAGACTTTAGATAGGTCAAAGTCACTTAATCAGAAAAACACATATGGGCCTGGAAAATTTTTTTTCCCTTAAAAGGCAATACGAATGGTACTGGTAGTATTACTTGCTAACATTTTACTTAATTATCTCCTTTAGCCCAATCAGCAACTCTGTGGCCTAAGTAAGATTAGTATTCCATTTTACAGCTGAAGAAACTCACAAAGGTTAATATTATTCACAGGTAGTAGTAGATAGTGAGGCCAGGATTATACTTTGGGTACTTGAGGTTAATTTATACACATATTCAAACTGTCGATTTTCCCTTTTCAACTGAAATGGGACCAAAACCTGGAAGGTCATAAGATTCACAGTGCCTCACTTGTTGACCAAGTACTATTTCAAGTCAAGTACTCATTAAGTACTTACTATGGGAATTCAATCCAGTAGTGGATGAGGCTGTACAGGAACAGTTTTGTATTTAATTATGCAGTTAATTGCTTTTTGACTATGCTTGATGATGTAAGTAGATGGCTTTTTGACTATGTTTGATGATGTAAGCAGAAGACATTTATTGACAAAAGCAAACCCACCTTAACAGGAGAAAATGGCGATGCCACAGTAGCTAACAACAGATTTGAGGACATTATGACTTGGTGCATTAAATCAACAGAGAGTTATTATGTAGCATGAGCTTCATAATCCACAACTCTAAGCCCAACACCATGGACCTTCTTGAGTCCTGGCTCAGGGCACTACACTATCTTGGCTTTCCTCTTAACTCTCCAGCCATGGCAGTGGTTTCTGCCCCTACTTGCAGTCCCGCAGCCTGAACTGTACATGTCTCAGTCCTCTGCTTGGCTCTCTCTCTCTCTCCTCCAGAAAAGCTCATCTCAAGCTGTCACCATCACAGCTAAGCAGATGACTTACAAATGTATAATTCCAGTTCTGACCTCTCACTCAGATCCAATGCTGATGCCTTTGGGAGCGTCTCCTTGAACATTCCAGCATCTCAAAGTCAAGATATCCAAAATGGATATACTTCTCACTTTCTTTTAATGGTACCACTTTCATCTCCCCAGGTCCCAAATCTTGGAGGCGTCTGTTATTCTTCAGTGTCCTGGGAAGAGTTCAAATCCATTCATCCACCAGTTGTCCCAAGAATTAATCCCTTCCATCCCATTTTCATTGATTTCTCTCAACTACCACCTGTGTGGATATCTGCAACAGCCTCCTGATTGTCCTCAGCTGTGAGAGACCAAGAAGAATCCTTATAAAACCCTTCTTAGGCCAACATCTCAGGAGTTAGAAAGGCCATTTGGCCCTGGGAGGTGGTGTCCACGATGGCGGTGGGAGGTGGGAGAAAAGTGGAGGCCAGCCCAATAAAATGTGTAAAGAAAACACAGAGGTTTATACATGTCCTGGAGACACCCCACACTTCTTTCCTAAGGTCAGTTCCTTTCTGATTTGGTATAAAACAGTCATAGGAACTGGAAGAACAGTTGTTGGCCTCTCTCCCATGAGTCTGAGCAGCAGAGACAAAGGAGGTGCTGGTGCCTACCACCAGACATGGACAGTCCCGGCTGACCAGCATCGGTATCCGTGATTGCTGCTGGATTATTGCCAGCTCTCACCATCCAAACCAGGGCTTCACCCCTAAGGGCACCTTCATTCATGTGCCTCCTGCCAGAAGCAGGAGGGAATAAGGAGGAGGTGAAGGAGAAGCCCTGGGCTCCAGATGCAACACAGGAATGTGCTCCGGTGCCAGGTCTCTGAAGTGGGATGGAGCCAAGTTCAAACCCCTGCTCCTCACTCTTGAGTTGCTTAACCCTGTAATTAATCTTTCAGAGCAGACCAGGCCATCTACTCATCTTCCTGTGAACTCCTAGCTAAGAAGGAGTACAAACATCATCAAAGATAGGAAAAGATGAGGAAAATAAACTTTCCTAAATGCCTCACAAGTAAAATATCATACATGGAATGAATACCTTAGCAAACCTCTGAGGTTGGAAGGGGGTGGGATCACCATGAGGTTCCCTAAATGTCTTCTAAAACAGGAGCACCCACTCAGTCTCACCACAGAGGCTTGGGTTTGTGGACTGGGGCAGGCAAATTTAAAGCCAGAAGGGAATGGTTCAGGACAACAGAGGGTAAAGCCACCTGCTGTCTTTCCCCTTCTCAATTTCTTAGATAAGGGAAATTTACAGGGGCATCAACGTATAGCCTCTAGGTCTCAGTTTTCTCATCTTTGAAATGGGAATCATGATTGTACCTCACCAGGTTGTTTTCGGAAGTGTCTGGGCCATTAATGGAAGACTGGCATGTTTCCATGTGAACTCTGAGCAGGTTGTCATACACACTGGGAGTGTGTTATATTTACCTGTTTACAGGCACATGAGAGTTGGTACAGGGGGAAATAGGTCATAAATACACATAAGACATGTGGCTTCTTCATTCTGTTAAAGGTCCAATTACTCACTGGTGTGTTCTTTCTTTCAGGGTGACTTCCTTTTTGTCTACGGTTACAGATATACATAGTACAAGGAGATTATATTCTCTGACAGCTGATGGGTCATATCTAATTACTCTGTAATTTCTTCACCTAAAGGGACCCAACGTGCTAGCCCCATGGTGTCTAGAGGAACAATCACAAACTGGAACTCCCCTCCAGCCACTCTGAGTGAGTGTTAGAGTTGTTGACCACTAATCCTGGGCACCAAAGAGAACTCCCAACATCTTTATCAATGAAGAGGATTTGAGGTCTTTACAAGTTGACCCTGAAACTGAATGAGACCAAGGGACTGAGGACGGAAGGTAGGGGAGAAAAGATTAAAGTTGCAGGAGTAGTGGGTGGCATAGCTAGGATTTGAACCCATGTTTTTACCTGAGGATTCCACTGTTTAAAATAACACAGATTCTGATTCATGAGGTCAGGTGAGGCCCAAGATTTCTGCTGGTTCTGGGACCACACCCTCAGGTGAGGTTGGTGTTGGTAAAGCCCTCCCAATAGTTTATGGCACGTCCTTCCCAATTCAGTCATTATCATCATTCCTGTTGTGTGTGAACGGACTGAGCTGCAGGTGGCTCTCAGAAACTGGGAAAGTGCATTTGGGTTTTGCAGTCAGTTTTCTGTGAACTTGACTGGCTCAGATCAGCGCTCCAGGGTTCAAAGACAGATTCAAGCAGAGTGGGTGAACTAACACCTCTTCAGAGCTGAAGGTCAGACCTCAAGGAATGGTGGAATGAACACACAGGAGAACGGGGAACAAACACCGGGCCTCCTGCATGTGGCAGCAAGCGAAGCGCACTGCAGGAGGATAGGGTCTTTGCTCTGTGCAGCGGATAGCTTTCCTTCTCCAGGACCGGGTATGGACCTGGCAGGGAAGCCCTTGGCCCTTGAAAGGTGAGTCAGCTCTCCTCCAGCAAAGGTGGGAGACAAAGAAGCCATGGGAATTTCTGAGAGAACCTCGAGTCTTGCTACTCAACAGGAGGGCCTTGCCCAGCAGCGACTGCATGGTAGGGAACCTCATAAACATTCAGAATCTCACCCCACCCCAGACCTAGTAAATCCAAATCTGCATTTCAACAAGTTTCCCAGGGGACCCATATGCACATTACAGTTTGAGAAGCTCAGGTCTGAAGGAGTTTCTAGAAGTGGCCAACACAGAAGCATCCAGATGTAGCAGAGGATGAGCTGGCTGGCTTCACACACCTCACCCAGGGCCATAAACACAGTCATCGTTCATCATCGCAATTATTAATGGTAGTAGCAAAGGCAGCTTACATTTGTATAACAGCTTACAGTCAACAAATCAGATGCCTCTGCATTCCTTTGATTTATAGGACAAGCCTATTATTTACACTTTGTGGATACAGAAAACTAAGGCTTGGAGAGACTGAATAATCAAATCTGAGGTCCCTCAGAGTGGCACTTTGAAATTGCACTTCAAAAATCCATTTTCAAGAAAGAAACCTAAATCAAAGTTATTTTATTATACATTGGCCAGTTCATAAATACATGGTTTCTCATTAATTTGTACTGAGTAGTAGAAAAGATTAATCTTACTATTTTTAAAGCAATATAGGCTTTTTGATTTTAGGTTCAAAGTGATAAAGCTATAAAGATTTTTTTTTGAAAAACAGTATCACCGAAACTTGTATCCAAGTAGACACTAAGCAGTCACCTCTGAGAACTCTAGTTGTGCTAGAAAGGTGCTCTCTCTAGGTAGCCCTGGGTCCTTTCTCAGTGCTGGGCACTGTTGTTTGGGCCTCCTACACCTTATGTTGCTGTCTCCAGCCCAGAGCAGAGCGCCTGCAGAGAGGAGAGCTCAGTCACTGTCACCCAGTAAACACACAGAAAGATTGATAAGCACAAAGGATGTGACACCGCCCAAGGTCAAAGGGATCCAAGACCTGGGGCCATCTGTGGAGAACTCAGAGGTTCTGGGATGGATGCAGCAGCCATGTCTGCAGACCCTTCCTCGGATAGCTCATGCAATCTCTCCAAGTTCAGATATTCAGGGAAGAAGCAAGGATGGGAAGAAGAACAGGAAGTCCTACAAGTGGAATCCATTGGCAAGGCTGATCTGGGACCCGCTTTTGATAAATGAGGTGGTAAGTCTGTGCTTTGCTGAACATCGCTAATTTGGTCCATCTGTATACCGTTCCCTGCCCGCTTCTGGATCCATTTCCCTTCCTTTCCTTTCATCCATCCCTTTCCTCCTCCCTTCTCCCATCTTTTCTCTCTTTTCCTTTTGAAAGGAAGAGTTGGCATTAAACATTCCAACTTTCTCATGCCTGAGCTCAAGAAGGAGAAGGGTTTCTCTGTGCATTATTCCACTGCTCAAGCTAGGAAGATTAGAGAGACCTTCCAGGTGAGGTGCTGTCTGTGGCTGATGCAGCTTGGAATGGTAGGGAGGAGTGGGTGTGGATGAGAGAAATGAGCTCTGAAAGCAAGCGCCAGGAAGAATTACCGTCCAGAGCCCCCTCCTGCTGGGGTCTGCCTTGACCCAGGGCCCACCCGCAGCTCCAGACAAGCCTCTAGGCCAGGGCACCTTTCACAGCTCCATTTCTCACAGTCCTCTCCAGGTTCCCTTGCTCCGCTCCTGCCAAACTTGAACCCTTCCTTGCTAGTCCTGGTCTGGAGAACCATTCTGCAGCTAAGCCTTTGTTCTCAGTATTTCTGGAATGTTTTCTTTGTCCCATCTCCGTCTTTTTTGGTCTGTTTGTTTTTATTTTTGAGTATACTAATCACCTTATATTCATTAGATTCATTTATTTTACCATTCTAATTCTCTGAGGCAAGTATCTGCACTGTCCCCATTTTATAAGATGATGAAACTTAGGAACAGAGGAGGTAAGTCATCTGCCCTGGGTCACACAGCTTGTATGTGGGATTTAGGTCTGTCTGTCACCAAAGGGCACACTAACCTTAGCCTCGTATGTATCACTGTACATTGTAACCACATGTTCACACCTCAGTCTGTCAACTAAATCACCAACTCCTAGGGATTAAGAACACTGCCTTTTTCATTGTTTTTATCCCTGGCTGGAACAAAGCCATGGCCAGCTTCAGTACATGTTTTTCGTACTGTGCTGTATTACAGTGTAATTCCTAGAAGTAGACTAGGGTAATAGCTCCAGTCTAGCTCAAGATTAGTTCAAATTATGCTTCTCTGACCTCTGAATTCGTGACCATGTAGGGCTGGGTTCTTAGTTGCTCTGTGTCTTGCTTTCCTAGCTCTCTGTCCAACTCCATGTTTAGTGGATCATGAATATGAGTGACTAGGGGAATTGTTTCCACCCCCCTTCGCTGTCCCCAAATGGCCTGTGTCCAGCCCCCTAGTAGGCACTGAGTTGACTACTTAGTGAATGAATGTTCATAATTCTCTCTGAATCTGCCTCCCCAGATTAATTAAAAAATTGGGATCAAAAAAGAAAATATGCCACTTAATTGTTCTGGGGAGCAAGATGCAAAATTATATGAAGCTTTGCATATAGAAAACTAACTAAACTATTTGGCTGGAAAGAGTGACAAAGGATATTGAAAATAGAAATCAAGATTGGGAACTTAGCAAGACCCTGTCTATGGAAAATGTGAATGCTCTCTGGACCTTTTCCAACTGAGTTCCTGGATATATAACACACTTCCAGAAGGTCTAACTTGGGCTTTAAAATCCCACTAGCGGGGTAAAAAAAATACTGTATATGTTATAGGTTTAGAACACAATCCATTTGTGGGTTTGCAACTGAGATGTTAAAACACTTCAGAAAAGGACAAAGACTGAAGTGCACGGATCTCATCAGACTGGAGCAGAGCAGCTGAAACAAGACATAATCCCACTTGAAGACCCTTGAGGCCTCCAAGCCTTTCTCTCTGGATAACTCTGAAAGGCGTCCAGCGAGTTCCAATTTGGGCAAGGGTTTGTTTATTCTGCTTGGTTCAAATCAGGGCTACGGATCCCTAATGGTTTTCATATCCCTAAAGGTTTTCCACATTTGGGCAAGATCTATGCTTTATGGAAGCCGGAGGCGGCCCTGCTCCCAGCCAGCGGGCCTGGGCCAATACAAGAGCACTCAGATGCCCAGACTCCAGGAAAAGGTTAGCAGCATCTACCCACTGGCACAAGCCTGGAGATTTTCACAGTGGTGCTCTGTTGGTAGTAAAATTGCCTCCATTCTTAACCAACTGTAATTTTTATTGCATTTCATTTTTCTCCCGGTGATGCTAAATTTTCAAGACTATTCTTTTTCCTGTAACCACTGCCCTGTGCCAATGAAACTACATGGGCTTGCACCAGCTTCTGGCTCTTTATTCTGGGTGCACCATTCCTAATCTGGGAATAATCATTCAGGTTTGTGATTGCCACTCTCCTTCCTACAGAGGGTGATTCTGCCTCCAGGCTCTTGATCCCCACATGCTGCTGTTGGTCTGACCTTCCTAATGTTCAATCCACTAAGAGCCTATGATTCTCTAAGACTTTAGGTCCAAATTTTCACCTTGCTCTCAGAACTGTAACCACACCTCCAAATTAACCTTATCTCTCGTATCCACCCACTAGATTGTTGCTGAGAATCATTTCCTCATTGCTTCCCAGGCACTGCACTCATTCTGACCTTGGCACCTCATCTCACCTGCTTCTCCTGCCTAGAACAACTCCTATGTCTCCCAGGGAGACCCCCCTCCACACTGACCAGAAACCAGTTCAGAGACAACCTGTTTGTTTGCAGCCCTTCTCCTCTTTGTCCAAACTTGCGGCACAGCCTCCTAAACCTATGACCTGAAATCCTTCCAGAGCCTGTGCAAATCTCAGAATACAATCTGGGGTCCCAAATGGGGTCCCAAATGTAGATGGCTGCAGGGTCAGGCAGGTGCCAGGTGTAGCAGTGAGGAGTATGGAGCTGCTCATATGTCTTATGGGGGGTGCTGGTTAGGGTGGGTCAAGGGCCAACCCATGGGGCCAAAAGTGAATGGTGGCCCAGGAATGCCAGAGAAGCCAGAACTCTACATTTTAATGCAAAATTCCCCAATTTTTAAACTATTGCAGCTGTCAAAGAAAAACACATATGGCCTGGATTTGGGCCACGAGGGAGGTTTTCTTCCCTGGTATAAAAAGTAAGATAGAACTCATTGTCCTCATTGAGCTTGGCACAGGGTGGGGAGCGTTAAGTCTCTGTTCCTGGAAGGGAACTGTCTTCAACCTCCCTCTCTAGGTCATACCAGGCTCTCTTCTAAACTTCTTGGAATACAGGTCTCAGAAAGTAGAGGGAGCTGAACTACTAGGCCATTCCCCACTCCTCAGAACCACCACACACCAGCACATTAGTTTGTATTATCTAGGTCTCTTTTTCAGAATAATCATTTATTTTCAGATTCAATAGCCATGCTGATTTTACATGTAAATATTTTAATTTGGGGTACAAAAGAAGGGGTAGTGCAGGTGGGGGCATCTCTAGTTTATTTTTATCAGAATCATTCTGTTGAAACACCATGTGTTCATTTCTGCTTAAACCCTCTGATGGCTTCCCTCTTCTTCTAGCGATAGAGACAAGGGCCCTAAACAAGAACTGGTATTATCTGGCAATTTGTTTTGCCTCTCTTTGCCTTAGTTTCTTCATATGTAAAAATGTTAGCTTTATTTTTTTATTTTTATTTTTATTTTTTTAAATATTTTGTTTATTTATTTGACAGAGAAAGACACAGCGAGAGAGGGAACACAAACGGGGAGTGGGAGAGGGAGAAGTAGACTCCCTGCCGAGCAGGGAGCCCAATGCGGGACTCGATCCAGGGACTCCAGGATCATGACCTGAGCAGAAGGCAGTCGCTTAACCAACTGAGCCACCCAGGCGCCCAAATGTTAGCTTTAAATAATACTTTAAAAACACTGTCATAACACCTTGCCCACAGTGAGCACCCAAGACCTGTTAGCCTTTGTCGTTCTGACTTCTCCAGACCACTTTACATCCAAATCTCAAACCTGCCATACTCTCTTCTGCCACCAGGCCTTTGCACATACAGTTGCTTCTGTCTAGACATGCTTCCAACACCTTTTCTCTTAGTTTACATGTGTTGGACCTTTAGCCCTCAGCTGAAACATTATTGCCTTGGCAAGGCATTATCTGCTCAGGTCAAATCTCCCTTTAAGAGGGTCTCACACAGCCAGGTCCCGATCCCTTGTAGCATGTATCAGGTTATAATCTGTCATTTGTTTTTGTAAATACTTGATTCCCTACAGGTCTTTAAGCTCCACTTGGGTAGGAACAATGTCTGCTCTATTCGTGGTACCTGCCAGCATAGGTATTTAATATTTATTTGTAAAGTAAAGGAATTTTCACCACCAGCAGCCTCTTCCTGGTGTGCTGGGGTGTGATAACCATAGGGCAGAGGGCCTTCCCCAAAGATAAGAAGGAAATGAGGACTTCTCTCCTGACTTGAGGGCTGAACAGTGATGGTGTCCTCATCTCTCTGCTCAGGAAAGAGATCCTGGACCCTCCAAAGCAGGGCTAATGAAGAGGTTGGGGTGACCCCCTTCCTTCTTTCCCTCTTCTCTTTTCTCAGTAACACTGTGAGCTCACTTTGCGGAGATCAGACCCTCAGGACCACTTGCCAACTGGCCTAGGGGTACGAGGGCACATGGGAATGACAGAAACAGACCAGCAAGAAATCATTTCATGGCTGCCCACCTCACTGTGGGCCACCTGATACCTCCCAACTGGGCAGGACTCTGTCTTCTGCCACCTACCTTCCATTGCACATTGAGCAGGGCTGGGACCAGCTCAAATGATTTTTGTAAATGATGCATGAAGAACATTCTTGCTGGTACATTAACTTTTGATGTTGGTGATGCTCAGAGGATGGGGAGATGGCTTCAAACGTTCCCTCCTGGTGTTAGTACAGGTACATGTGTTTTAGCTTAGAGTTGTGTGCATGTGTTCATTTGTTCATTCATTCACTCAACAAATATTTTCTGGGCCCCTTCTGTGTGTTGGGTGCTGTGTGGCTTTTTTGGTAGAGAGCAATATATTTGCTTGGCTCATTAGCTAATAGGAGTCTCTTCTTCTCTCATTTGGTTGATTCTGTGCTGTGACTATTGGGAAGACTTATAGGTAGGTGCCTATATCAAAGAATGCTTGAGATATCCTTGAAGTCCTCAGATGTCTCTAGGTCAAGGAGATGGCAGGTATGCAGGAGAATGATCAGTTTCATAGTCAGAGGGACCTGCATTCAAACCAGGGGTTCCATGTTGTACTTAGACACATATGTACAGAGAAAGAAAGAGCGGGGGAGGGGGGAGGGAGGGAGGGATGGAGGGTGGGAGGCATGGAGGGAGAGAGAGAGACAGAAAGAGACAGAGAAACTGGGAGAGAACCTGAATGGTTTCCTAGTGGTTAAGAACTTGGATTTGGGAATCAGACAGGCTTGGGATCACATGCTGGGTTTGCCCCTACTAGCTGATCACCCCAGTTAAAGGTTTTGGTTCTAAACTTGGTAGTTTATAAGTGCAACTCTTGTGAGTTGCCAAGGTCTCTGAAACTTTGTGTATTCTCAGTTCCCTTCTATGTTCCTCATAATTCACAGAAATATCTGTTTGAAATGGATTTTAGATAAGTCTGCTTATTAATGTAAAAATGTAACTCTGGATATACACAGGTAAAATACGCAGCAATGCTACCAAGGGTGTTTCTGGTGACTGTGAAATTCACAGGGACAGCCTCAGAGGGGCTGAAGCATACATTTGTTCAGACCTTCATAGAATCACTTGTGGGATTAATATTATAGGAATCATGCTTTTAAAAGTTTGTGGTCATGATGAAATACAGAGTTAAAAGTCTTTAAGTACCAAATATGTATTTCTAGTTGACAAAGTATTTTAGACTTTCTTGAAGATGGTAAAATATCTTCTTTTAGAATTCAGTTCATTGAAGACAAAATACTCTTAAACTGCCCTCTTAACTACTTTAACTGTATTACTAATTTATGATTCCTTGGTTTTAAGACCCAATTCCAACAGAAGTTTAAATAAGACTCAGACTAACTTGAGATATTCCTTTTTTTCCCCCTTTAAATATTTGCTACTGACCCACACATTATTATAAACAAATTATAAGCATATTCCATTATGTTCTATAACTGTTCCCATGGACAAGAATTTTTATAGTTCATTTAAAATGACTTTTTGTTCTTTAAAAGAATAAATAACACAAAAACACTCAAAAAGTACATTTACTGCAAAATCTCATTTAATTTTATGCATCTTCATAAAAACATACCAATTTTAACTTGAACAGTAAATTCTGTACCAATTATAGATTTTAGACATGGCTCCTAATCCCAGGTATAAATGTTTTGCATCTTTCCCACTCTGGAGGGGAGAGAGATGATATCAACAAAGAATGAAGTAGAAACAACAGAAGCTTCACCATACAGTGAAGGTGTATGGTGAGGGTTTGTTTTCCTTGGCGAAATAAGGCTTCACATTTCTCCAGGCTCTTAAGTGGTTTTAGAAACCTCAGACTTCCCTCAAGATGGTATAGGAACTTCCCTCTGAGCCTCTACATCCTGTGCTTATTTCAACTATAATATTTACACTGAAAACTGCATGTTTATTTGTCCATCTCCTCCAACAGCAAGTGAATTCCTTGAAAGTTAACACTATATCTATTGACTTTTTTATCCTCAGGACCTAGCACAGGGCTTTGAACACAGTAAATACTCAATAAGTATTTGTCAAATAGATAAATGAATGAATAAATGGCCTGCTGCATGGGTCCTAACGAAAACCTAACTGAAGACTCTACATAAGGATGGTCCCAGCCGGTAGATACCTCCTTTCAAGTGTTTCTTAAGATGCTACTGCTCTGAGTCTACAGCTGTGGAAACATGGAGGATGTCTCTCTTTCTGTGTGCATCTGTGACTGAGCTAAGAGCAGAGCACTTGAATTAAGAACAGTGGAGGGTTGGCATTCCAAGGTGGCAACAATCATGACCACCATCATCATCCTCTGCATCAGCATCATTACATTTATTGAGCACATACTAGGTGCCAGCTGCTAGGCTAAGTTCTTTATATACATTATCTCATTTAATCCTCCAAACAACTCTATTAAGTTGTGTTCTTATTTTCATTTTATAGATGCCGACACTGAAGCCTCGAGAAGGAAAGTCACCTATTCAAGATAACATGGTGTTGAAATCAAGTCTCAAATCCAAGACAGACTGATGTTCACATTGCATTTCTTTAAATCATGAAGAAACTCAGAGGCTGACAGCCCTATCAGGACAAAGAAGAGCCTGAAATCACACTTGTCTTACTCCGAGCCCCTCTCCCTACCCTACTTCAACAAAGCCTCTGGTCTTCCTCTCTGTCTTCTCATTTGAATGGGAGCCCCAGATGGTCTTCAGTATGGCAGCTGATAACAATGGTACTGGAGATGAGGGCCTTGAATCCATCAGAATCTTCACATAGGCTCCAAAAGCTTCTTTTAAAACATGATCCATGTAGTATGTGCTCATGGAAATAAACATTCGAACACTATAGATGAGGGGAAGTGACAAGTAAAAAGCCTCTCTTGGAGGTAACCATTTTTGTTTGTTTCTGTGTCTGTTCTTGGGCAGTTATGTCCTTACACTAAAAAAGGTTTATATCCCTATTTCTTTATATATTCCCTTCCCCTGGAAGAAGAATATATTCTATCACCTCAATGAAAGATGAGGAATTGGGCCCATTTTTCCAATTATTGCAAGCTATATATTTTCAGTTTTTTTTCTAATGGTAACTGCCTCAGCTTTAAAAACTATTCTTAAACTTCTCTCTTTACCTTTCAATTTAAATGTATTTCTTGACTCCCCCTCAGGGTTATCCATCTGCTCTTTATTGTTTTCTAATTAAACTCACCTCGTTCAGGGTAAATACAACAATTTCTTATTCCAGTTTGGTTTTGGGGGGGGACATTTAATTACTGACACAGAAAAATAATCTTTTAGGACTTTTTCATTTAAAATACTCAGGAGTTCAGTTTTATTTGTGTCAAACAAGTTATTTTGGGGAAGGCTTGGAATTTAATTGCTGTTTTGTCTTCAGGTATAAAGTTTCAAATAACTATCTTGTAAATGAATTTCTGGAACATGGACTATTCAGAGATTCTGTACCTATGACTTGACATTTTCAGGACCAGTTCAAATATGGAGATCCCAAGTGGCTATCTGGGGTTGCTGTCTTCACCAATCACCTTTCTGAATTCAATAATTAGGACTTTTCTCTTTAATTATAAAGAATTTATTAGTTTCCTATTTTAGAGGTTTTAGCACTTATACTAAATAATTAGTATTTAATGAACCCTTAACTTCCTGATTTCTTGAACTGATGGTGGGGAAGGGGGTGGGAATAGGCATACAATCCAAAAATCCTATTAATTTTTTTTTAAAGATTTTATTTATTTGACAGAGAGAGACACAGTGAGAGAGGAAACACAAGCAGGGGGAGTGGGAGAGGGAGAAGCAGGCTTCTCACTGAGCAGAGAGCCCGATGTGGGACTCGATCCCAGGACCCTGAGATCATGACCTGAGCCAAAGGCAGATGCTTAACGACTGAGCCACCCAGGCACCAAACCCTATTAATTTTTAACCATGAATAACAAATTGGAAGGATTTTTAAAAATATTTTATTTATGGGGCACAGTTGTTAAGCGTCTGCCTTCGGCTTAGGTTATGGTCCCAGGATCCTGGGATCGAGCCCCACATCAGACTCCCTGCTCAGCAGGGAGCCTGCTTCTCCCTCCCCCACTCCCCCTGCTTGTGTTCCCTCTCTCGCTGTGTCTCTCTCTGTCAAATGAATAAAAATCTTAAAAAAAAAACAAAACCGAATTTATTTATTCATCTGAGAGAGACAGAAAGAGCACAAGCAGGGGGAGAGGCAGAATGAGAGGGAGAAGCAGACTCCCTGCTGAGCAGGGAGCTCTACATGGGGCTCCATCCCAGGACCCCAAGATCATGACCTGAGCCAAAGGCAGACGTCCAACCATCTGAGCCACCCAGGTGTACCAAACTGGAAGGATCTGAAATGACTTTTTTTAAAAGATAACATTAATGGTCATCTTAGGCTCAGCTCTCTTTATCCATAATATATCCATCCAATCCCCATATTCTATTAATTCTACCCCTTACATACGCCTCTCTGCTGCTTCCCCAGGATTCAGACTTTTTGGTACAGTGAACAGTCTGTGCACTGCATAAAGGTGCTTACCCGAGTGGAAAAGAGGTCTGAAATCCAGCCAGCATGCTGTGCCCTGGATGATATGCATGGGCATGAGGTTGTATCACCCTGCGGAGAGGGAGGAGGGGGGCCTTGTTGTAATTTTTACCAGTGGCTCAGTGTGCCAACAACACCCTACCAGGAACAATGCCTTAACAATATCCTCCTAAGTGCCTCCGGATCTCATTGCCCTTTCCCTCCACCCACCTTCCACACTGAGCACACTCACCTGAAGTATCAGAGACTAATTCAGTATGTTTGGGGGGGAACCCCAGGAAACTATACTTTGGATGCTTATGCCAGGGTTAAGGATGACACTCTTTACAGCCCCACCCCTTACTGCAGCCAGATGGGTCTTTCTAAAAACCCAGTTTGAGGGGCAACTGGGTGGCTCAGTCGGTGAAGCGGCTGCCTTCGGCTTGGGTCATGATCCCAGGGCCCTGGGATCAAACCCTGAGTCCAGCTCCTTGGTCATTGGGGAGCCTGCTTCTCCCTCTCCCTGCCACTCTGCCTACTTGTGCTCTATCTCTATCTCTCTGTCAAATAAATAAATAAAACCCTAAAAAATAAATAAATAAAAACCCAGTTTGATTAAATCACACCCTTCCTTAGTACCCTTCAGCATCTCTCTCGTTACATACAAAGTGAAATCCAAGCTCTTTATCATTAAATACAGTCCCTCGGAGACCTATTTTCTCCTCCCAGCTCCAGCCCCATGCCTTCCTACCTAGCCTTTGTACTTCCCAAGTTTCAGCCAGAACAGCTTGGTAGACCAGCAGTTCCCTGAACACACTGTGTGTCTTCTTATGCCTTTGCACCTGTGTGCCCCATTCCCTCTGCCAGTTGCCATCAGCTCTTCCATCTGCCCCAGTCCATCCCAGGGAGTCTCCCTCATCAGTCAACACTCCAGATCTCTATTCTAACCCATCAGGTCACTCTGTTCACAAGCCTAGCTGGGATCCACTACAGAAAGAACAGGTAATTATGTTACTATGGGGCTGCAAGTGAGGAGTGGATGGGCTGGTATAGTCAACTCGGCTCTGGACCCCCCGAAGGCAACTGGTGCCTTGGAACGAGGGAAGAGGAGTTCAGACAGGAGTAAGGGAGGCCCCAGACATAGCCCTGCAACCATTCCAGGGCTCTGGTGCTGAGAATGGTTTACTGAAACACTACAAATGGCTTTTGTGCCAGTTCAAAAACTTCCTGAATGTATTTGCATTTTCATTTTGTATGAGTTTGATATGTTTGTACAACCTACAGTGTAAATTAGTATTTCCTTTTTTTGGTTCTAAAATTATCTCATTCCATTAACTATTATCAAATAGCAATGACTACATGTTCCTTGATTCTGTGAACACACCCGCCACTCGATTCCACAAAGGTTTATGCCAGATGGTCTTTCTAAAAACCCAATCTGATCAAAGCACATCCTTCCTTAGAACCCTTCAGTGTCTTTCATTACGTGGTAAAATCCAAGCTTTTTATCATGAAATATAGCTCCCTGAAAACCTATTCTGTGCCTGGTCCTGTGCCAGGCAAGGTGTGTATAGGAGGAGGATGAGCATCAGAGCTTGTGACTAGAAAAAACCCCAAACAACTAAAATGAGGTGGAGACAGACATTGCTACTGGGGAGCTGCAAACGTGTCTCCACCGTAGCGGTGACCATGAGCCTTGGAGAGGCTTGGTCTAGGTTGGCTGCACATACCTACTGGCTTTGTGACCTTGGGCAAGTCACTTAAACTCTCTGAGCTTCAGTTTCCTGGTGTCAATAATTTCTTCCTCACAGGACTGTCAAAAGGATCATCTTAGTTTCCTAGCGTTGCTGTAACAAATTACCACAATTGGGATGGTTGCTAACAACAGAAATTTATCTTCTCCCAGTTGTAGAGGCTAGACATCAAGAATCAAGGTGTTGGCAGGGCTATGTCTCCTTTAAGACTCTGGTTAGAATCCTCCCTTGCCTCTTCCCAGCTTCTGGTGGTGGCTGGCAGTCTTTGCGGTTTCGTGGCTTGTGGTTGCGCCACTCCCGTCTCTGCCTCCATCATCACATGGTACTCACCACAATGTGGGTCTGCTTCTATGTCTCTTCTCTTCCTCAAAGAGGGAAAGCCAGTTGCTGGGTTTGGGGCTCACTCTCACTGAAAATGACCTCATCTTCACTTGAGTACCTCTGCAAAGATCCTATTTCCAAATCAGGTCACATTCACAGGTACTCGGGGTTAGGACTTCAACATACCTCTTTTGGGGGACACAAGTCAACCCACAATAAGTACTAAATGAAATAATGCAGAAAAAGGGCTTGCTGCATTGCCTGGAACATGGTATGCACTCAACCGGCTGCCTAGATTCAAGTACTCACACTACTCCTGACCTACCTACATACCCACGTGCAAGATTCTTAATGTCTCTGGGCCTCAGTTTCCTTAGCAAACAGTACCTTCTTCATTGGACCACTGAATGGCTTTCAATGAAATTACACAGGCAAAGCACTCAGAGCAATACCTGGAACCCAGCAAGAACTAAGAAAATGTTAAGAAGTAGTATTATTGTAATTCTACCCAACTCTAACCTGCTCCTATGCCCAATTTTCTCTTTACAAATGGAAGAGTTTAAAATTTCAGAGATAACAGTAATGGGGATGTCACCTGGAAAAAACTAAAAAAAAAAAAAAAAAGTTATTCTTCTGCCTGACCCTTCTTCCCCTTCAAAATACAGATAATTGTTTTGGCTAAAGAAGCATCGTGTCTCCAGTTACGTTTGAGGTACATGACTTTACTCTCCCCTGGTACTTTGGAAGCACCCCCTGGTTATAAGCAGGGGTGCAGAGACACAGTCCTCAGTCACACCTGGCCATAGAGTGACACGCTTGGGTCACATGCGATGTTTTACTCTGAGGTTATGCTTGGGTGTGGAGTCACACTCCTTGGTCACATCTGAGCATGTTTAGATCACACCTAGACATGGAGTCACTTTCCTGGGTCACACTCAGGCATAGTGTCACAGTCCTGGATAACACCTGACTACTGTGGACCCAAGGCATAGGGCTTTGTCTTATACCCACCAAACTTACTGACCCCATGAGCTACAGACCCCACCATCAACTGTGCAGCCCAGCACTTCATAGATCTCTTGGCAGGTAGTAAGAGCTACCTCAGTAGACCTAAAACCTAATATTATATTTTCGCTGGAGTGAGAAAAGTTATCGTTCAAGTTGAAGATTTCCAGATGTAATCCCTTACATTCTTCCCAGAGGTGACACAGCATTGGGCCACAGTGAACAAATACTTTCTAGTTGATTAACTGGTACAGAAACATACCCCAAATTACATAAAGCATACTTTTAACCACCAAGAAAATAATTTCAAGGCCACAAAACTAATAAGTCAGAGGATTTCTTTAAATAAACTTAAATCTGGGAATTAGAAGTATGCATATGCCTTCCCTACTTGGTAGGCACGTAAAGATTAATTGTTCTGATTATGAGGAAGTCAACTAAGACAGCCTTTATAAACTAAATAATTTATGAGGCACAGTCACATAGTTTGAATGTGTGTGTGTATTCTTATTACAACTTCTTTTTTTATCGTTGAAGGTATTAATTTTAGAAAAATACACAAATAGAATATCCTTATTGCAATAAAAGAAAAATTTATTAGACCTTTCTATCAGAAACAAAATATTGTCTACTTTCAATAAGAATATTAAATATGTAGGGCACTTTTCATTTTCATATTAATATTCTATTCACACTCTATATATGACCAATAACTTTAATATAGTTATTCTTTACATATATATACACACACTCAAACTGGTTAAAATGAACAGTGGAGTTTTCTTTTCTACTACGTAATTTAAATATGGATAACTAAGCTTTGTCCTGGTTATATGTAAATACTTAATCCTTTAATTTGTAAACTTACTTAATAACAGTTTGAGGAGGAAAAATTGAGTTTAATGTACCAAATTTATTATATTGGCTGGTACAATATGCACATTTGAAAACACTTAGCTGCCTTCTAACGAAAAATCCTTCCCCTTACCACTATTTTTTTCTAATTTTACTGTCAGTGTTTTATATAAATATCAGTGATCTCACTTTTTCCTCTCCCTTCTTACTTTATCTTGTTTTTGTAATTTTTAGTAGAGAGTACACTGGGGGGTGGGGGAGGAAACAAAAACAGGTAATGGGTTTAGAAAACCTCCTTATTATTGACGCCAATAATTTCTTTTGACTGTCACTGCTATAGGGAGTTGATCCTGAGATTCTAGCAAGGTTAATGGGGAGGGAAAGAAAGGGACCCAGACTGGAAGTAGATGGTGTAAATGCTCCATTTCCCATTTTAAGACAGCACACCTTTGTAATCCAGGGCACACCCTTGCTAATCAATGATTCACATGAGAAAATGTTTGTTATTTGGCAAACTTTCGACTTCGTAGACAGACCATCCTTGGTGGTCCTGAAGGCAGAAAACTGGGAATGTTTGTGTCCTGATTGCTGGCTGTCTTTCTAGAGTCACCTGTACCATCAGAGGTGTGGAGCTCAGTGAGATACTGAAGAGTCAGCACAACCCTGTAGTCTGGGGTAAAGTTGCAAGGCTGCAGAGCTCTGGCCAAGCAAGCCTTGAGTCCCCAGTTCCTGACTTGTGCCTTGTGACTCCTGAACAACTGACTGGACATTTTCTCTTCCTATTCTCACCTACTGCAGGCTGCTCCAACCCTCATCTTGTAATCACAACCCCACTTCCACAAGACGAGCTGACTTGTGCCCCCTCCTGAGGCTCACAGGAAAAGCTGTCTGTTTTCACATTTCTTTTCCACAACCTCGATTCTAACATCTTAATAGACCTGGGACCAAAGACCTATGTAACATCTTCTTCCTCTTTTAAAAAATTTTTATTCTTTTTTTTGGGGGGGGGGAGGGAGGTTTAAATACATATGAAATGTAGCATCTTAACCACTTTTAAGTGTATATTTCAGCGGCATTAGATATATTCACACTGTTGTATAGAACTCTTCATCTTGTAAAACCGAAACTCTATACTCATTAACAATGACTCCCCATTCCCCGTACCCCATCAGCCCTTGGACTCTATGATGCTGACTGTTCTAAGTGCCTCATACAAATGGAATCAAACAGTACTTGTCTTTCCCCCTCCTTTTTCTCTACCTTTCCCAAATCCCTTTAATTTACTTCAAACATGACCTCTCTCATGGGAGAAGTCATTCTGTTTTAATCTTTTCCTTACCCTTTTCCTCTGGGGGAAAAAAATTAAACCCTGCCCGGCCTCTCTTCCCTTCTTCATTCCATTTATAAGCCTCCATTAAAAAAAGAAGGGGGGGGGGGGAACTACTGGGATAATAATTTTCTGATTCTTTTATATAGGTATGAGTTTTGAAATGTGATTAACCATACAAGAGAACTAGATGCCAACATCCAAAATCCCTAAAATGGCCCGAAGTTCTTTTGAAAATCTTCATAAAAGTTTCAATTTAACTCTTTCATCTTGATTAAACTTATTTCCCTTAAGCAGGAAGTGTCTTTTAACTCATTTGCATTGCTTTTTCTTTGGAGGTTCTCAGTACTCCAATAATAGTGTTTGAAGAGAATACCCTGGGAAGTGTATAACTTTCAACTGTGTTGTGGGTTAAAGAGGTTTTTGAGGATCAGAGCCAACCAAATCACAACGTTTAATACTGTGTCTCTAGGAAAGTATTCTCAGTTCCACACAGCCCCTAAGAAATGAACTTCTGGAATACAAGTTATTTATAAAATGGGGACTGAGTCTGTGTTATATACTTCCCAGAGATTTTCATTAGCAATACAGAACTGAAAGCTTTCGGCCAACTCAATGCCACAGGACACACAGTGAAGCCGACAACCAGGTCACAGCACCAGCATGTCCTCCAGACCCCCTGCTGGAATATATGGCCAATGAAGTTCAAGACCCAACTAGTCAATAGGCTGAACCTATAGATTCTATAAACATTTTATAATTCTGAACACCTGTATGGTTTTTTTAGATGTATTTTCTTCCACTGCATGTTAAAGAAACATATGGTTCACTACAGCACGTATAGACTTTGAAGACCCCACGGGAGAGGGCACTGAAGTTGGAGAAGTTTTCCAAGAGAACAAGTCAGAGTTACAGAAGCAGAAGCCAGTCAGCTAATTGTATTGTTCAGCAGAAGCTACTTACAGAGGGATACCAAAAACCATTAAAGGGCTACAAAACAAAAAGTTAAAGAAACTCGCAACTCCTGCATAAATTGCCAATTTAAAGAACACATTAGCTGATGGTCCAATGAATCTCTGAGCTGGGAATGTTGATAAAGAAGTCTGATCTGGGGGCGCCTGGGTGGTGCAGTAAGTTAAGCGTCTGACTCTTGGTTTCAGGTCAGGTTGTGATCTCAGGGTCGTGAGATTGAGCCTAGTGTTGGGCTCCATGCTCAGTGTGGAGTCTGCTTGGGACTCTCTCTCCCTCTCCCTTGGCCCCTTCCTCCCCATCTCTCTAAAATAAATAAATAAATCTTAAAAAAAAAAAAGTTCTGATCTGAACAGAGAAGTACAAATAGCAATTGAGATCAAGCTACTATCAGGGCAATAGACTTGCTACAAGCAGCCTCATTTTTTCTTCCCAAAGGTCTGTGTGGGACTGGAGGCAGCTGCTTTGGTCAGGGATCCTAGAGATCCATCCCTTTGCAATTAATGGAGAAGAAAGAAAGTGGCTTCTATTGACTTTTGTTCGTCTGTCGTCTCGTGTTTTGGTCCAAGCCATTTGTCACAAAGAACATTAACTCCCTCTCTAAACTCTTTGAACTCTTTGAGCCACTTTCACATTATTTAGCACTTAACTCTCTCCAGTCTCATATTATTCTTTGAATACTTGGTACACACAAATCTGGCCTCCTCGTTAGAATCATGAACAACTTAAGGGCAAGTAAATTGACTTTCATTTCATTAGAATCTCCCATATACCAGGGCGCCTGGGTGGCTCAGTCAGTTAAGCATCTGCCTTTGGCTCAGGTCATGATCCCAGGGTCTTGGGATCGAGCCCCACATTGGGCTCCCTGCTCAGTGGAGAGACTGTTTCTCCTTCTCCTTCTACCCCTCCTCCCTGCTCATTCTCTCTCTCTCTCTCAAATAAATAAATAAAATCTTAAAAAAAAAAAAAAAGACTCTCCCATATACCTACACACAGCCGGGCACAGATGGGGTATCTGACAAACACAAGTTGATTAAATCACAGGATGAGGTCCTCACATAGAGTCACAAGACTTAGAGCAACAATAACTCCGCATACCAATCTCAGCCCAACTTCCCAGGAAGAGCATGGATGGAGAATGGAAGCTTGGCCGTTACCAGGAGCCAAAATGGGGTAGAGAAATCCTGAGTCCTGTGGACAGGGGAAACTGCTTACCACCTAGAAACTCCAAGCTCTGTGACAGCAGGAACTGTGTTTTGTTCCCTACCCAGCACCAAGCACCCAGTAGGGGCTCAGAAAACATATGTTGAATAAATGAAAAACATATGAAACCCTTTGGTCTCTTGGATTAGTGTCCCCACACCTTGTGTTTTCCTTCATTCATCATTTATCACCAAGCCGCAAAAGTTAAAATGACTCCAGAAAACAAACCAACATGGTACCCACATGGTACACAGGGAGGTGTGTACTTCCTCTTGGGCCTGCCCAGGATGTGTGTGGTGGGGAGGGGGAGGAAGGTCACTGGCCTGCTAGCCACAGGTCTGGGGCTTGCTGTGAAGGGACAATAGCTGCTCTCCTTGAGAGAAATAGCTGGATGTCAGATCAAGCTCTTGGCAGCCCCCAGGCAGTGGAACATTGCTCTGCATGGTCCCTGGCTGGCTGGCAGCTTCCTGCCAGGGAAGGCTGCCAAGCGGGTTGTGATAGCTGTGCAGTGCACAAATCTCCAAGGTTCTTTGGTGCACTGCCATTTCTGACCTGCCTGTCTGCTACTCGTGGGAAGTAGCTGGGAAGTTCTGGTGCTCAGGGACGCCATTTTCCATTGGCTTTCATTTTTTAGCAGGATGCCTGACTATCCTGTTTTTTAAGATGGGAGTCATTGGAAGATGGTCTTTAGCTTTTCTGGTCAACATGAACCTATTGATTCTGTGTGGGAAGAAGAAGTACATTTCATTCTGTTCCGTTTCAGTGTTGGTTTTCACTGTGACCACATGACCACACTTGTTTACAAGCATCTTATCACAGTAATTGACATCTGTCATAGACTACCACTAGGAGAAACCCTATGTCTGAACAATTTTTTTTTTTTTAATTAAAGATAGTCTTGTAACCATTTACTTCTTTTGAAAAAGAAATGTCAAAATCTTAATGCTTATTACTTGGAATGTTTACATCTTACAGGATTTTGATAAAGGACTACCTCTTTTATAGTTTGTTAAAATGGCAACTTTTATTTAAAATTGCCAATAAGTAAACTAAATTTTCCATCAGGACTTGCATAGATGTTAACTTAGATTCCTTTCTGCACTGAAAGATGAAAGTTAAAAGTGAAATTTCAGATATTACCTTTTAGCATCGTTCGTCCAGTGGATCCTCCAAAAGTACTGAGTAGGCCACTTCTAGCTCCCAAAGATGTGGTCGCTTCTAGGAGAGAACCCGTGATGTATTGAGATACGGACGTCCTCTGCAGGGTGGCACGGTACTCACATAGGGTGTCTCGGACACACTGCTTTAAGCATGGACTAACGCTTATCCTTTCATGGGCTGTCTCGGAGGCTGGGAGCTTTGTGAAGACATGGAGAAGAGATCCAATTGTATTTTCTATTTCTTCTCCCCTTCTCACTGCATTGTAGATCTGTGAATAGCACAGAGTACAGGAAGTATTAATCTAGTTTCTTAGAAAAGCAAATTAGTTTGTTGACAAAATGCCAAGATGACTTATTAAGAAAGAAGGCTCAGTTGCTCTAAGCGCAAACACTCTTGAGCCTTGGACTCATGCATTAACCTGAACATTCTACAGACACCATTTATTTGGAAAAGCTATGTGCAGTTATGAAATCGGCCATTCAAACAACCCTGCTATCAAACAGAGCACTTACAAGTTGTTCCAACCAAAAATATATTCAGCTCAAATTTCTTCTCCTCCTCCTTAGCAGAGCAAAGTGTTTCTGCAGAGTGACAAAGTCAAACCTTCCCTTTTTGTCCTTTTGGACTCTCCTGAGTGCCTGACTGTCCCAGGTCTGTCTGCCTCCAAGGAACACTTGAGCTTGACATTCATGAGGAAATCTTTTCTCTATGCTCAAACTTCAGTGAGGATGAGAAGGTCAGGGGAAGGGGAAGTTCTATATTTCTCTCTTGGGTATAATCCTTCAATCCACCAGCTTGGTTCAAAGGCTTTGAATCCTTTTTTCCTCTTCATCCTGTTTCACCTCCCACATCCAATGAGTTGACAGATCCTGCCCACTCTTCCCGCTCTGTCTCTGTCACCATCCTGATCTCCTCTCCCCTATCACCTGAATTCACCAAGAATTATCTCAAGGAGATTGCACAATTAGGACAGGCTTCCAGCCATAATTCCAATACTGTTGTTCAACATGCATTTATATAGATCCTGCTCGGTGGGAGGCAGTGCCCTGAAAGATGGGGGCATGCACAAGGAACAGTACACACCTCCTGTGCTGAAAAACGGCACAATCTAATTTAGAAGATGGGGCCTGAAAATTATGAGGTTTGACAGTACTGTGGGAGGTTCTGGGTTTTGTGAAGGTCTCTGGGAAGCCTGAGACTTCTGAATAGTATATAAACAACAGGGAAGAAATACAACATGGGTGAGTTAGTATAGTTTTCTGATAGTGGAATAAAAGTTGACTATATTGTGTTGTCTCCACCTTGAGCACCTTTCCTTGTCATTCATTCATCAAATCAGAAGGAGTTATTTTGTATTTATATACCAGTTATGTGTCAGGTCCAGGTAAATAAGACAGCTTTTCCCCTCAGAGAGTTCAAAGTCTAACAAGGGAGACAGATAAGCAAAGAGTTCATAGTAGGGTGAAAATGGAGGTCAATCCCTCTAGTGACATCAATGAGTATCCAAGGAAGAGAAGACCCTCACATGTCCTGCAGGCTGTGCATGTGCCCCTGTGATGCTGCACACTGCAAATCTCACGTTAATCAGGACCCACCGGCACTCAAGAGGACACCCAATGAGCTGTGCTAGGTCCTTAGGAGACCTAGAATGTTCCTAGAACACCCCTGATATTCAAACTGCACTGACTCTAACTAGATTTCTTTTTTTTTTTTTTTTTAAGATTTTATTTATTTATTCATGAGAGACAGAGAGAGAGAGGCAGAGGGAGAAGCAGGCTCCCAAGGAGCAGGGAGCCTGATGTGGGACTCGATCCCAGGACCCTGGGATCATGACCTGAGCCAAAGGCAGACGCTTAACCATCTGAGCCACCCAGGCGCCCTCTAACTAGATTTCTATTCCGCCTTCTGCAGCCTACTTGTAGATACTTGCCACTTGAAGGAAGAGTCTGAATTCTTGAGCCTTAATTCTCTTGTCATTAAATTTCTGGTGGCCAGTGTGGTCATGGAGATGTTGTGCTGGGACAGAAAGAGCCCAGGACTTGGGGTCAGGTATGTGGAGAGGTATGGCTGGCTCTGCCTTGACCAGCTAAAGAGAGGGTCATAAACATGAACAAGCTGACTTGAATGTTTAGAGAAAGCTTACTCTTCTGTAAAGTGGAGATACTAACGCCCCTTCTTAGGGACATTGTGGGATTCACCACGATCATATATGTAAAGTGGTCAACCTATTGTCTACAAATGGCACCCATTACTATGGGGCAAGAAGAGAGTGGACTCTTCCATCCTCAACGAAGAGCAGGTGGTTGTATAACAACAGAGCACAGTCTATGAAATTCACCGTGATGGGGTTGTAGCCTTGCTCTTATGTGCTGCTGGATAATATCATCCTAACCTTATTTGGGTGTATTGTGAGGGCAAACTGGCGTTGAGAGTTGCAGAGCTCAGGACATGCCTTTCTTCTCTCAGTTCCAAATCATACAGGCAATCTCCAACACACTAAGTCTCAGATGAATCCTTCAGAAGTTCAAATGCTCTAGAAGTTCAGAGAAAAGAACCCACTGTGAGGTTTGATGGCTAAGGAAGGCTTCTGAGGAAAGCAGATTTGAGCTGTGCCTTGGAAAACAGGCACGGTTCTAATCAGAGCACCTGGGGGAGGCAACTCACATGGTAAGCAAGGGTGAAGAAGCTGAAAAAGAGAAAATGCCCTAAGGACAGTGAGCAGAGCAGGGTATTTAGAGCAGAGAATGAGTATAGGGCAGAGAATAAGTGGGAAATCAAAAAGGTCAGCTGGCCTGATAAAGGAGAGCCTTGAATGTCAGGCAAAGAGGTTTAATCCATCAGAGGTGGGGAAACCTTCACTTCTTTGGTTTATTTGTTTTTATTAGAGGAATGATGCTAAAAGGGTTTTATTTTACAAAGATTAATATGCTGATGGTTCTTAGTTACTAATGGGCTTACCCATTATCTACTTTCTTTATATGCCAAGCTGCTCCGTTGGCTCATCATGCCTCATTCGTTACCTTATGCATTCCAGTTTCCACATCGCTCCTTCAGAGATTCCCAGTGGCTCATTCAGTCCCTTATCCAGCTTTCCCTAAATGTTTTCCTCAGATCATTAGATCCAGAAAGACTGTAGGAAATAAGGACTCCTTGATCACTGAAACACTCAGTACTTAATTCTCCTTTTGAAGATTTACATTGCATATTAGGATATTAAAGACAATGAAAAGGGTCAGAGTAAAGAAATCCATCTTATTTTGTTTAACTGAGTGTTTGGAGTATTTATGATGTTACTTGACCATGGATTTCTTTTTCTTTCTTCCTTTCTTTTTTTAAGAACATAGCATGTGAACGTAGTCTTGTATCAAATAATTATTCTCTTTTCCTTGACCTCTGTGAAATCTCTGAAATAGACAATCATCCATCTTTCCTGAAGTCTTGTCTCTTTTATTATTTTACTGCTACATCTCTGCCTTATTCTGTGGCTCCCCTTCCTCCGTGGGCCTTCAGGACAGCTGTAATGCAATAGAGATGTGCCACCCAGTGACTGATGTGGGGGGGTAACATATTGGCTGGCCATGGGTCAGATTTATCAAAAGACCATTTAATCTGACACATAGTGTTTTAAAATCAGGAAAGTGGGGAACCTGGCTGGCTCAGTGGTAGAGCATGAGACTCTTGATCTCAGGGTCCTGAGTTTGTGCCCCACACTGGGTGTAGAGATTACTTAAATACATAAATAAATCTTAAAAAAATCAAATCAAATCAGGAAAGTTTACATACACATTTGAAGTTACAGCATTTCCTAAAAACTGGAACAATCTGGCAACACTGAACATTCCCATGAGGTGTCAAAGGGCTAGACCTTTCCCTATTGCCTGGGGCATGAGTTCTCCAGTTGGCACCAGTCCCCACCCCTCTCTAGTGATCACATATTGCGAGTATCTGGTCACTATTAGTATATAAGTGTGTGATCCATGCCTTAATGGGATATGAACATGGTTGTAGCTATATACAATAAACCGAGCTCCCCCGACATGTACTGAACTCCCCCAACATGTCCTCTAGGTGATCTTCCCTTTGCTAGTCTGCTCTCAAGGGGTGTTGCAGTTTATCTCCAACATATGTAAATGTTATGTATGTATTAAATAATCATGCAGCATTGCCATCAGCCCCTTGTTTCCAAGTCCTCAAACTTCTCTGAAGAAATAAAGATAAAGAGTTCTAGAATAAACTCTACCACCACTGCTAACACTCCATTAAAAACAAAAAAGAATCTACAGGTTCTACCAAGATCTGGACCAACACTTGCCAGTCACACCAATCCTGGGTAAGCTTTAATAAGGTACCTGTTGGAAGGCTGAAAAATGGATCAAGTACTGGTAGATATGGCAATGCTCAGAGAACATGTTAAAATCAGGCTATAAACCCTTATTAGATCATCCACTTACAAAAAAAGAAGCAACCATGGAAAGTCCCACATATATAGAGTGGGAAGAAGACGTAGTATAGAACAGTCATTGTAAATGTGGCTTTGGGGTGTTGGTTTGAATCCTAGCACCCCTGCTTCCCAGCTGTGTGACCTTGGATAAGTTGCCTTGTCATTCTGTGCCTCCTTCTCTCCAATATAGGGATATAATAGTATGCCTCATAAAGTTGAGGTAAGGATTACAAACTTTTATAAATGTAACTCATTAGAACAGCACCTGCCACTTAGTAAATGCTCAACAAATACTGTTTTTTACAATGATGGCGACAATGTTGATTGTGGCAGACTGTAAAAATGGCCATAAATTATTTCCTTCACTGATTCTAGGCTAGCCCTGTGATTTGCTTAACCAATGGGAATTTAGCAAATGTGATGCATGCCAAGTCTTGAAAAATACTTGTGCATTCGACCTTGTTTCTCTTGTTGCTTTTGGGAACTCTGCAACAACTATCACGTGGAGAAGCCAGAACGAGCTTGCTGGAAGATGAGAGACCATGGCCCAGTCATTCTTTTCACCCTGGTGGATAGCCTGCCAGTAGCCAGACAAATGGTGAGGCCATCCTAGATCCTAGATCATCCAATTGCCAGTCCAACTGCCATCATAGATACATGAGAGAGCCCAGCAGAGTCTCCTGATCCAGACTAGGAGAACCACCCAGCCAATTCACAGAAACACGAGCTAAATAAATGATTGTTGTGAAAAGTCATTAAATTTGGGGAATGCTTTGTTACAAAAGTTAACTGACAAAATGATGGTGTGTTGGGTGCGACAGGTATTTACTTGCGTGAGATTTGAATCCACACACTAACCCTGTGAGGTTGATTTATTTTGCAGATGGAGACAGTAAGCCTAGAGAGGTAGAGAAATACAGCCAACTTCACCCAGCTAGTAAGAAGCTGGGTCAGGACTGAAATCTGGTTTGTCCAGCTCTGTGGTCCAGCTTTATCTGTTGCACTAAACTTGGTCACACCAAAAACCCAAACAGCGGGATTCAAGAAAATAGTTATTTGGCAAGAGGTTTAAGTGTTGTTTACATTGCTGTTATTGTTTTGATTCATGATAATTCCTTTCATGGTCACCCTAAACTACATTTGAAAATAGGCAAGTTATGACTAATGAATGGCCAAATATGTTTCCTTTATATGGTGATTTATAGTTTTAAATTACAAGGAAAAAAATACATAAACTTTATCTCATTCGATTAATGTGGTAATAAAGGGGCTGAAAACTAGACAGAACACCATCCTGTATGGGCCAATATCTTTTTTGAGATAAAATCAACATGTCACAACACGGCATCTAAGCTTGCCAAACATGTATGTGTCCATTTATTCACTCAAAAATTGATTTATATTTATTAAGCACATACGTTGCCTCAAGCCCATTACTGGGTATCCAACAGTGAGCAAGAAGAGCTTCATTTTAGTGCAGAAGGCGGTCAATAAATATGTGAGCCAAATAAGTTAATTAAAAACTGCAGACTGTTAAGTAGTCAAGATGTATTTTGGATATAGATTTCACAGGACTTGCTGAAGTGTTGGGAATAAGGAAAGGAAAGGGTCAAGGTTTCTACATTGGGTCATTGTTAAGTTCCTAGAGATTTAAAATTTACATAGATAGCTATATAGATGAATGTTGCAAACAGTACCCCCCATGGCTCCTGTGTTTAACAACCACTGTGGACATGAGTGGACCGTTCTCATGGACGTACACTATTCCCATTATGCCAGGTGCTACCTTTGAGCAGGATGACCTTGATATTATGAAGTTACTGGCAGAAAAGCAACTAATGCTTAGACAACACTTAAGAAAACATTTGCATTCCTTGTGACTCAAGAAAGAGGGATGCATTGTAGAAACCAGCACTGGGACATGGAGGTCAGAACTAAAACAAAATAAAAGAAACATCCAAGACTGAGGAGAGCTGGGGCAATTCAGATGGAGACAAAGCCAAAGACTTTGGTGCATGGAAAGGCATGAAGTAGCCAGCACACCACATCCATACCACTCACCTAGGAGGAGAGCTCCTTCCTCTACACAGCCACAAGGAGCTTTGTGTTAATTTGACTTCTACTGGGGTCAAAGAGGGTACTGGTCAAGGGGGGTCAATTTCATAACTTGCTCTGTTTCAAAAGCTATCTTTCTGGGGTCAGCATTATGGAAAACTATGATGTTCTTAGATTTGATGGCACATCTTCTGAAACCTTTCAACAAGAAGAAGGCTTGTTGTTGTTTTTTTTTAATTATTATTATGTTAAATTAGCCAACATATAGTACATCATTAGTTTTTGACGTAGTGTTTAACAATTCATTAGTTGCATATAACACCCAGTACTCATTACCACACGTGCCCTCCTTAATGCCTGTCACCTGGTTATCCCATCCCCCCACCCCTACCCCCTCCTTTCTGTAACCCTCAGTTTGTTTCCTGGAGTCTAGAGTCTCTTATGGTTTGTCTCCCTCTCTGATTTCTTCCCATTCAGTTTCCCTCCCTTCCCCTGTGGTCCTCCGTGCTATTCCTTATGTTCCACATAAAAAAGAAGAAGAAGAAGAGGAAGAAGACCACAATGATGATGGCTTGTCACTTAGGTGTCCATTGACTCAATAGTACTTGTAATCACTGCAACATATACTGAGTGCTTAAAACGAAGTAGGTACTGAGCATTGAGCCATGATTTCACTGAAACTTCAGAACAGCTCTAGGAAGATGTATTACCACCGCTTAAAAATAAAGAACCAGTGTGCACACAGTTAGGACGTAGCACCAGGATTCTTCATTTCAGCCGGAGCTGCTAACCAGTTAGGGAATCCTATAATATAGTCAAATCACTTTTCAGAGGGATAATTGTAGTGACAATCCTTCCTTCTCTGTATATTGTCTGTCTCCATCTAGAATATCAGCTTCATGAGGATTTTACTTTTTTCATTGCTCTATCTCCACTGTTTAGAAGTGTTTGGCATTACAGCTTCTCAATAAATTCTTGATTAAATTAATAAATATCTCTATTCTATATCTTCTCCAAGAACTTGGCTAGAGTTCTCCAGTTTTTTGATCATGAATCTATTGGATACATCTGAACTACAAGTGACATTTGCAGTGTCATATTTGCTGAACAACAGACGTGGAAATCACATAGAAATGGCATGAAGTATTTACAAAGTATACAGAATAGCTGTACCCAAATGAGGCTCCTAATTGCTACTAACCAAATGTGGCCTGCTCTGAGAAATTTACCAGTAGTTTAACATTATTCTAGTATCATTTGCTGATTGAGAATGCTTAATCAGATCTATTCTCCATCCTGATTCTTCATGAAAATTATGATTTGGAAATACTGGGGCTTAAAAACAACAGGATATGGATTCATATATTGACTCTCCTAATTCACTTTAATTCAGTGAATGTTCTTTAACATAAAGGGGTCAGCCAACATTATCTCCAATTATCTTAGTGTTATTGTTCAGTGACCCACGCTTCCTAGGCTTCTTACATGGGAGATGGAGCTTATTAACCTTAATTTTGATCATCATTATTTTCTAATACAGTGTATAGAAAGGGTCTTCATCTTTTTTTTTTTTTTTAAGATTTATTTATTTGAAGGAAAGAGAGTGCATGGGATGGGTGGAGGGGCAGCAGGCGGAGGGAAGCAGACTCCCTGCTGAGTGCGGAGCCCTCTGCACACAGGGCTCTTTCCCACGACCCTGAGATCATGCCTGAGCAGAAACCAAGAGTCAGACACTTAACCGACTGAGACACCCAGGTGCCCCTAGTTAGGGTCTTCTGTTTCCCTCTATCTTATCAGTGTTCTTCAATAACAGTTGTCATTTGTCACTAGTGACAATGTATGCACTTCTAATAGCACCTTTATCTCCCCATAATGTGATTCTTACCGTAGCTTGGGCGCTAGAAAACCAAATAATCACATTTATTTGAACTATGGGTTAACTGTGAGTTAATAGGCTGGATAACAATGCAGTTAGGAACTGTGGTTTGGAAACCCCTTTTACTGGTCTCATGGGTCCTTCTCCTAACTTCTGGAGTCTAAAAGCAGTGTTTTAGAAGGCTGAAAATACTGGAACTTTGATGGGTGTGTGCATCTAAACAAAACAGAATGATCGAAAAATTGCCAAATTTCCTGAAGAGTCAACAAAAAGAGTGAGGCTGTTTTAAGGGGTGAGGGCTGAAGCAACTTGCAGACCTGAGTGGCAGGGACTGGGAGTAGGATATTGGTAGCAGGCAGTCACTTCCTCTGCTCTGGATTCCACATTCCATTCAAGTGCCTGTGCGGAGAATTCCATTCTACTGAGAATATTCAGACCATGCACGAGACGCTGACCAAACACAGCTCCAGGGAGCCAAAAATAAAGGCTTTGCTAAGGCCGGGCCAATTAACCAGAGCTCCGCCACTGGCTTCTATGGGAAGTAAGATGAACCTTTATTACTGCAGGCAACATCTAAGAAGGAGTGTGAAAGGGTGTCCCCAGGACATTCGATAATCTGGGAATTTAACAGCTGGACAAGCCCTCCCACATAACTTCTTTCAAGCCACATTTTACTCCAGCATTTAAATTTTGCCTCTTCCATGCAGCCTTCCCCAGGCTCCAGTGAGAAAAGAGCATCTTCTTTCAGTGCTCCAACTACCCCTCTGCAAAACCTTCCAAAGGCACTTCCTGTGAAGTAGGGAAGCCACTGTTCGACTGCCCGTCCAGGCTGCGAGTTCCCCGTGTCTTATTTAACATGTTGTCTCCAGCACAAAGCGCACTGCTTAGCACCCCATAGGCAGTGGAGAGAGGGGACAAGAGAGAAATAACTGAAGGCTTCAAGCCAGGTTCCCAAAGCATCAGTCCCCAGACCAGCATCATTATCTGGGAACTTGTTAGAAATGCAAATTCCTGGGCCCTGCCTCAGGCCTACTGAATCAAAAACTTTGGGGCTGGGGCCCTGAAATGTGTTGTAACAAGCCCTCCAAGTGACCCTGATTCCTGATAAAGTTTGAGAATCACTCCCTAAGACTTTCAGGAAACATGTTACTTTTCTCTGACTGCACTTCTTACATCATCTGTCCCATAAACACTCACATCCATGTCACCTTTCTTTCAGAATGGGAGCTCCTGAGGGCAGAGGTGAAGTCCTGTCATATCGGCATCCCCCAAAGCCCCTAGCTTAGAGTCTAGCACATAGCAAACTGGACCAATACTAGCTGAATGACGGGACATCTGTCACATAAAGTCCCTGTGGCTGTGACTGGAACAGGCTTTTCTGAAATGATGCTTCTGGCTTAATATTTCCAAGGATGAATCATGTCTGAGATACTAATTCTAATGGGAATTACCATACAGATGAATCATATCATAATGAGAAAACCTGGCTGCCAAGGACGCCTCTTGAAAAGAAAAAATCAAATCAGGACAAATGGATTATGTTGTGAGGCTTGTGATGTCAGGCCATGAATTAGGCCGACAGAAGGGATTTAATGGCCTGAACTACCAGGCTCCCTGCGGCTCGAAGGAGCAACGGGTCAGTTAATGAATCACATGGGGACAAAGCCCCTGCAAGAAAAAAACAAACTTTCACAAATCCTGCAGACCACGATGCCTTGGCTCAGAGGCTCAGAGGCAGCGTTCTTGCTAAGCTGTGCACATGTGAAGCTGTGAGGGACAGAGAGTTCCTAAAGTCCTGTGGCTCCAGGCTGCTGTGTGACCACACAGGTGGAGGGGACCAAGGCTGACCCACAGGGCTACATTGTTTACTTCCTGGGCCAAATGAATCCCCACTCACCTTGTTCTGGCCTCTTCTGCCCCTTACTGCCTGGGGTCATCGCTTCTGGACCAACCAACATTACATTTCCTTCCTCTACTCTTTGCCTGAAGGCTGACCTCCCGGGAAATCCTGCTCTCACCACCAGAGGTGGAACAGCAGAACAGAAGCCATGTGGTAGAGAGGAAAGAGCCTGATCTTTGTATCACACTGATCATGTGGGACTCCTACTGCCACCATTTAGCAGCAGCAGGGAAATAACCTGTGGTTTGTTTTTTTTTCCCCCAAATTTTTATTTAAATTCTACTTAGTTAACATACAGTGCAATATTGGTTTCTGGAGTAGAATTCAGTGATTCATCATTTACATACAGCACCCGGTGCTCATCACAAGTGCCCTCCTTAATCCCTATCGCTCACAGAGCCCATCCCCCGCCCACCTCCCTCCAGCAACCCTCAGTTTGTTCTCTATCATTAAGAGTCTCTTATGGTTTGCTTCCCTCTCTCTTTTTTCCCCCCTCCCATATGTTTATCTGTTTTGTTTCTTGAATTCCACGTATGAGTGAAATCCTATGGTATTTGTCTTTCTCTGACTGACTTATTTTGCTTAGCATAATACATCTAAGTTCTATCTACATCACTGCAAATGGCAAGACTGCACTCTTTGATGGCTGAGTAATACTCCACTCTGTGTGTGTGTGCGCGTGTGCGTGTGTTTATCACCTGTGTCTTTTATTGGAGATTATCACAGAGTTGTTGTAAGCCAGGATTAAATGACAAGACAGTTACGAGTGCTTTGTCTCCAGCTATGCAGCCTTTCAGTGTCCAGTGGTCATAACAGCATCAATGTCCGCGTCTCTAGAGCTCCGAGGCTATGCCTGCTATCCTGTAAGACCTGAGGCAACTTCCCACCTCAAAAAGCCATCACCCCCACCCACCCCTCCTATTTATTCACTGGTGATCCCAGGGAGCTGGAGCCTCTCCAATGCTCGGCCTCCTGCATATGAAGGTGTCTGAGCGTTTTCTGGGCCACAGCTCCTCAAACAGCCACACTCTGAGCTCAGTTTGGGCTCGTGTACCCACCATGCTGTAAATGCAGGCCTTGGCATAGTGCTGGGTACATATGCGGCATTCAGTAAATGGGGCTGATTAACCCCTTGGTTCATATGGCAGTTCAAGCATGAATCCTCTCTCCCTCCAGGTTTCCTTCTTCCTCTCACTTCTCTGTTCTCTTCTTTCTCTCTAGGTTGCTCCTGGGGGTGTTTTCTCCAACTTTCTCTGGATCCCCATGGTTTCTTCACTCTCAAATTTTTTTATTCCCCCCCCCTTTCAAATCCTCTGCTTTTCTTTCTTTTTACTCTCCTCCCATTTTTTTTTTTTTACTTGTTCTGTCCTGATCTTCCTATCTTCCTCACTCTCTCTCCTTGCCCTCCCTTTATTCCCATTGCCTGTGTCTCTCCTCCACCCCTCATTTCTTCTCACCTCCTTTTGAGGGGGATCCTCTGAGCTTCATTTCCAGGGGCAAAGGAAGAAGGTGGGAATAAGGGAGGAGTGTTGACTAGTAGGGTCTGTAAGCAGAGACCCTCCTCTAATTGTCAGTAGACAGTTGTTTGTCATTACTGAATGCACTGTATTTCTTCTACTGAAAATCTGCAGTACTTTAATTCTTGAAAGTCTCTCCTCTGATGGGCAACAAGTGAATGGTCACCAGAGAGGAGCTAGGGACAGTCCTTCCCCTAACCCTTAAGGAACAGGAACTTGGTAGTTGACCCAACATCAGACCCACCCTCAGACACAGGACCCACTGTAAGTTGACTCCTGGCCTTAACTAATCAAGCTGGCTGCAGGCACAATGGCACCCACTTCAGAGCCTCATGCTACCACTAAAACTTGAGAGTTGCTTAGAATTAGCAGTATAGACTCTCAGGTTTCATACAAGGTAGCATCAGGCTTAGCAATTGGTTGAAAACCACCACATGTCAGCCAGTGAACATGCTTCAGGCAGACAGAGTAGGCCGTGATGAGTGAAGACAGAGCACCAGGTTTCCAGGAGCTGGAGTCATCACTGAGCTCAGACAGGTCAGGAGGACATGGGACCCGGGAGAGGAACTGCTGGGTCTAGAAAGGAAAAGGCACCAGGGGCCTGGACAGGATGGAGGAGTTGAGGAAGGGTATAGTAAAGCGAGGTAGCCCAGCTTGGTGGGGAAATCCTGGGACCCACATGCAAAGAAGGGCAGCCTCTGGGAGGGCCTAAGTAACAACCAGGTCCCAGGCAGGAGTGCTCACTCAGGGGAATGCTCTGAGCCGCATGGACGGGCATGCAAGGCAGACAAAGTCTCTGGCTGCACTTTAATCTCTGAAGAAGAAGAAATCTACGCCTATGAATGTCTTCCTTGTTTGGACTCCATTCATTCATTCACTTAACAAATATTTACTGAATGTGTACTTTGGGCCAAATAGTGTGCCAGAAACTGGAGACAAAATGATGAATAAAACAGTTTTTGTCTTCAAGAAGGTTACCAAGTATCAGGGGAAGTAGGCCAGAAAATGGGCAATTCTATTATAGCAGGCAATTCTACAATGGTGTGAGCACAAAGTGCTTTGGGAACACAGAAGAGGGTCTTAGAAGGCCACTGTGGGGATGGGGGGGAGGAGCTTCCCCTAGGTTGTAACAACTAAACATAACCTAAAGACAGTAAGAGTTAGTCAGGCAAAGGGGAGGGCAGAATAAAGTTAAGACAGAGGAAAACATTCTAAACAGAGGAAACAGCGAGGGCAAAGTGGCTCCCTGCGGTTGGAGCTGAGAGTGAGTAATGAGCCTAGGGAGGTAGGCACGGTCTTTCTAAGTTCTTATAAGTGAATGCCATTAGCCTGGAACTATTCCTTTCAGAAATATTTCCCAAGCTAACAACCATGCAAGTAACTTCAACAGAAAAAAAAAAAAGTTTACAGCTGGAGGATGTCCTCTCCTTTGTCTGGGGACACCCACTGTCCTTCTAGGGGTACCATGCTGAAGATGCAACATCAAACAAGACCCAGTCTTAGCTCTCAAGGCACCAATCGGATAGAGATGATCACTTCTTTTTTTTTAAATTTTATTTATTTGAGAGAGAGAGAAAGCACGAGTGGTGGGGAGGGGCAGAGGGAAAGAGGCAAGCAGACTCCCTGCTGAGCATGGAGCCCAATGTAGGGCAGGATCCCAGGACCCTGAGATCATGACCTGAGCCAAAGTCAGACGCTTTAACAGGCTGAGCCACCCAGGTGCCCCAAGATGATCACTTCTATGAGTTCTTACAACTTGATGGTTTCCTTGTTATTAACAAAACCCAATGGGAATGGACAAAGTGCCCAACATTACTTACCAGCCTGGAACAGGAGAGAGACTATCGACTTCATTCACACCTGCAGTGTAACAATGACAGAGTGGGCAGCGACTGAGAATTTTTCCTGCCTAGGTGGGCGTATAGAGCCAGAAAGAGATGGGAAAGACTGAAAGAAACATTGCTTTCCTCCCTTGGGAATATAGCAGTGGAAATGTAAGCCTTTAAGAAGTTTCCAAAATAGGGCGCCTGGGTGGCTTAGTCGTTAAGCATCTGCCTTCAGCTCAGGTCATGATCCCAGGGTCCTGGGATCGAGTCTCACATCGGGCTCCCTGCTTGGCAGGAAGCCTGCTTCTCCCTCTCCCACTCCCCCTGCTTGTGTTCCTGCTCTCACTATCTCTCTCTGTCAAATAAATAAATAAATAAATAAAATCTTAAAAAAAAAAAAAAAAGAAGTTTCCAAAATAATGAGGACTACAAAACAATAAACAGATGATGGCATTAGAATTGTACACAAGTTCATGAAGAGTTATGGACTCTATCCGCTGATAGAGAGCTTCTGTTCTGTTAGAGAGGTTCTCAGCTAAAGTGCGCATAAGCACATACGTTCAGGGATAGGATCATATGGAGACACCGAAGGTCAAAGACAACATGCTCAGGGGTGTGGGTAAGCTATTACCTTCCACCTCATCTGTGTCTACCCCGTAGTCAGATATAAAAGATACAGTCCCTATGAGGTGCATTCCAAAGAACTGCATGGATATTATTAAAACCAAACAAAACAACACCTAAAATTCATCAAAACTGAGGACTCATACAATCATATTAAAAAAATAAAAGCTTCTAATTTACATTCCAAAAATAAGGCATTTTGGCCCTTACACTTTGTCATTTAAAAAGCCTGTTCTGTTGTCTCTCTTGAGCTTAAGGTTTTTCTTGGCTATCAAAACAAAGAGGTCTTTTGTTGACAGAAACAGGCGACAGTGTTTTGGTAAAAAGATTATATACAGAATAATGGTATGAAGTTCCATTGTGTAAAAAGTAGACTTAAGAGCTCTGCCTGTCTCCAGATTCTCTGGGTTTCCTGCAACAATCTAAAATACCTTTGTCCTTCACTTTGTGGGGACCCCAAACAATTGGATGCAGCCATTATTTTCTAAGAGCTTATAAGGGATACTATACAGATGTGACTACATATAATTAAAGGCAATGTCAACAACAGTGTGTCTGCTAACTAGAGCCACGACCAACCCCACTGGGATCAATCACTGGTGGGTGTCTCAAGGATTTTCCCTTCTTTGCACCCTCCATGATCCAGTGATCCATGGTATGCTGTACTGTATACAGTTGGAACTCATAATACATTCCCTGAATTGATTTCAGTTGGCTCTTGGCAACTGTATTTACTGGACATTACCAGTAATGCTAAAGGCAGGGGGGCAAAGATGATGCAGCCAACATCATGGCCATGTGGGCTAGAGGGAGGGTAGGGCAGCTGAGGCTCACTTTCAGCAGAGCAGGTAGGAGGTAAAGGAGACCTAGTGAATATGGTGCTGAGCTGGAGGAAGGGTCCTTCTGATGAGGCCATACCTCAGTGTAAATCCCAGTCATTTCTGTGGTTTCTTGGGACATCAATGGGTGCCTTTTGGGGAACAAATGAGGGTTCAGTTGGAGGGTTCTTTCGTCTGTGGACCTAAAGTCAGGCTATCTTTTGTCAGTGGGAAGCTCATTCCCTGTGCTCTTTCTTTTCTCAAAATCTGTGCCCTCACTACAAGAACCTCAAGGAGAGAGAAAGGGAGCTCTATTTGTGCTCATCATGGATGGAGAAAGCAGCACATATGGGGACCTGGCATGGGGCCACACTGATAAACAGACCACAGATAACCCTCTCAACTCTTGCTAATTTGTGATCCAGTTGTGACCATGATGTACTACAAAATAGGAGGTAGAGGCATTGGGAATGGAGAGGAAACAGGCTCTGGAAAACAGGCTCTAGGAAGTCAGGGGTGCAGGGATGATATGAGGAGTTCTTTCTTTTCTTTTGACGCCCTCCCTCCAAATTGCTCCTTTTCCACTGTTTACCTTTCAGCCATGGAGAAGGCAGGAAGTAGGACATATTCTGGGTCAGGAAGGAGGGCATGGCTATCCTTGGCTGGGCTGATTCTGGTTTCCATTAGTCCCTCCAACAGGTTTCCTCATCAGTTCTTCCACATTTTGCCTGGACACATTCCTAAGAATTCTTAAGAACAGACTGGACAGTCTTTTCCTATCAAGGCCATGAATCCTTTCCCCATTTCCAAAATCCATCAAAGGCCACTCACAAAGAGTTTTTTAAAAAATCATATCTAGTATCATTTTCAGACACAAGACGTAAAAAAATAAGCAAAGCCAAGAGGTGTGTGTATAACAAATGTGAGGATAAACAAGATCCACACCGTGAGCAGTTAAGAATGGGGAGGAATTTGGCAAGGAGAGAATCCTAGAAAGATACAGTTCTGAAGCTCAGGATGGAAAGAGGGAAGTGGGGGCAGGAAGAACAGAAGTGAGTCTGATGTAAGTGTGCTCTGGAGGCACCTGCTGTTCGCCTGGTTTTGGACATCAGAACAATTATCACCCTCCATCCCTAACCTATAAAGTGCTCACTGATTAATCAATGACTCACCCCTGCTTCATTGAGTGTCTCTTACATGGCCACAGGGAGCTGGAAGGCAGGGCAGGTAATAGGGAAAGTTAACGATAGGATGAGACAGGAGATAATAAGTGAGAAGAGAGAGGTTCAGGCAAGTGGGAACAGGCTGACTTCATGGGGAAGTGAGTAGCTACCACATCCCCCAAATCATGTAAGGGCATGAGACAGGGTGTAATAGATGAACCTACTGTAAGGCTGGTGGATGAAGAAATAAGAAAAGAGAAGCTGTACTGTGAACTCCGGATTATCTGCGTAATGTGGAGATCATAATATGAAGCAAAGCTACCTGTAAGGTATGAGGTTTGTTATAAAAATCCAAGCAGGAGAGGAAGTCAGAACAGTCAGCAATCTGAAGAAAAAACCTTCCCGAATGAACTAAACCCTGAGATGGACAATACTGGGTTGGAAAGTGGAGTGGGATGAGTTCATATGGATGAAAAGTTGCTGGCTCTGAATGCAGGTTTGGGTTGGAGATCAGACAGCCTAGGATGCTGGATGTCCTTCCCTCCTCTGCCCCTGTTAGCTGCATTACTATCTGTCCTTATCCATCCCAGTGGGAAGGGGGAGAAGGCTGGGAAACCCAACTTGCTCCTGTTTTTGAAGAGAGTGAGGAGGTCAAAGGAAAAGTTTTTTTCCTTCCCCTTTGGAGAGTTTGCCTTTCAGTCCAAGAGGCTTGATGCCAAATGTTCTGAGCATTCTGGGCTTGGGGAGAGCCCCTGGGCTGGGACTTTGCTATCATGGCACAGAATTTAAGGTTCTAAGGCAGGTCTTATGGAGGCTCTGTAGTTCCCCCAGGCTGTTGTGACTTCTCTCGTGGTGGCTGCTCCCACCAGACGCCAGGTCATGGGGCCAGGTGGAATGGCAGGTCCTGTGGTGTGTCTACCCGCACACCAGGTGAGAGGCAGGGGACTAGGTGGTGCTCCAGAGATGCACACATCAGACAGACACACACACCTGAGCATTGAGAAGACATGGCCTTCTTAAGCCTTGTTTTGACTCAATCTTGAATGGTGCCCAACCCACGGCATCTTGAGATGCAGTCATGACAGCGTCTCCATCATCTGTCCATCCTTCTGGCCTCATCCTCAGTTACTATCCTACAGGGACCCACTGCTCCTGCCTAACCAAGCTGCTTACCATCGTCCCTCCCACCTCAGCACACCCAAGTCTTCCTGTCCTATTGTCACCTACCAGAATCCTATCAGCTCCTGGAGGCAGTCTTAATGTCACTACTTGGCTGGTTGCATGACCTTGGGACAATTACCTTCTCTGTGCCTCAGTTTCTCTAAGGAAAATGGGGATAAGAGTGTGGTGATTATGTGAATGAATAAAAGTAAAGCACCTAGAGCAGTGCCTGGGACTCAGTCAGTTCTGTGAAAGTTTCTGTTTCTTTCTCACCCATTGGATGCCCTGGGACATTGCACGGCTCCTGGCCCATCTTCCCCTCGGATCACTCACATGCTATCTGGAATACAGGTGATAATTCAATGCTGCCAAGCAGGATTTACTCCATTTTGCTCTCAGTTAGTGTCCCCATTTTAAGTTCTGTCAATTTTGAAAGGAATGAGGTATAGCACTGAGTTTCTCCTCTGCTGTTCCCAACTCAATGACTCAGTGTGAAGTCCTCCCAGTGAAGGATACTGTGGCTTTTTTTTTTTCAATAGCAGTTTTATTGAGATATTATTCACAAGCCACACAATTCATCCATTTGAAGTGTACAGTTAATGGTTTTGGTATATTCACTGAGTCGTGCAATCATCACCACAATCAATTTTATGTCACTTTCATTACCCAAAAAAGGAGTCCCATACCCATTAGCAGTCACTCCTCATTCCCCCCCCACAACCTCCCCAGGCCTAGGTCACCACTAATCTACTTCCTATCTCTATAGTTTTGCCTGTTCTGAACATTTCATATAATCCCCTGGCTTTTTCAAGGGGTCAAACTCTTCTCCTTTTACTCATCATTAATCTATATCCCCCAAATACCCGGCTCCATAGGTCCAGGCACACAGTTGGCACCCAATAAATGTGCTGTTGAATGAAAACTAAAAGATGGGTTCAATCGAGTTAAAGATATATTTTTTCACATTTCATCCTTGGAACTTGGTCCAAAGCAAGTTCAGAAAATAGATCAGGAACAGGGTTGTTGTGTTTTTGTTTTCTGGGGCACAAAAAAAAAGCTTTGCTAAGACTCTTCAAAGTGAAATTTTAGGGCAGTGGTTCTCAAAACTAGCTATACCTTTGTGTCACCTAGAGGACAAAAGGTCCTAAGGCATGAGCCCTCCCCTTGCCATCCTTGCCCTCAAGGTTCTGACTTTGCATCCTGCAGTGGGGACCATCAGTACCTTTTCAACCTTGCCCAATTTTAAATATGACTCTACGAACAGCCAGGGTTGAGAATTCTTGTTCCAATGGAAACAACCAGCCTAAGCAAGAATAATTTGTTGAATTCCAGCCATGCCCAGAATAATATGCAGTCAGAGTTTTTAACTCTGTCTTCAGGAAAATGAATCTCTGAATTTTTAGGAAAGCAATGAAAACCAGAATATTCACTTCACAAAAATTTTCTTTATAGCCAACATTACTATTATTCTGAATCGTACAAAATTGCTGATATTTGACTGCTTCTGAGCTATAAAATGGAAACTTCATATCATTCAAGCTAATTGAATGCATTTACTTCATGAAAGAGAAAATACATATAATACTCAATCTGAACCACCATCTTACTATTCCGCCTATTCATCTTCCTTGTGCTCTACACACTTTTTAAAAAGAACATTTCAAGCTTCATCAGATATATATTTCTAGTAGAGGATGGAAATTGAAGAAGACAAAAGCATGAAAATTCATGAACAGATAAAACAACACCAACCTTACAGACAGACCATCTTTACTTTCTGCCACATTATTTCTGGAAAGCATGCCATAAAGTGGACTGTCATAAAGTAAGTTATGTTTTCCCATAGAAAAATTTTTATGATTTGGGATTGTGTTCCTGACTAGATGTCATATAAATCAGAGATATGATCAAAAACAGGTCACAAAAACAAAGCTGCAACAGCTATAAACCTCTATAAACATTTAAGATAATAAATTTATTATTCAAGCCTACAAAATGTTAAATCATATTTTACCCATTGATCATTATCCCATCATTTTGGAAGATATTTTAGCACTGCACAGCAAAACTCAAAAAGCGCACATTCTCTGATCTTTCCTATAGGAAAAGTGGCTCTGTGTCTTCCTTCCTTCCAGAACCAAGTATAACCGTCTCAATCTAGACCCTAGGCCATCTCACTGTCACCTTGGCGGTGTCCTCCGCTCTTGCCCGTCCCGCCACATCCTTCTCTGAGGCTCTGCTCCCTCCACCTGCAAGCTGTGTGCTGCCCCAGGTTCTGAGGACAACCCTGTTCTGAGTCAGGAGGAATTTAAGGAGCTGAGGTCTCTGGCACAGGCTCCACGATGTCTAGTCAAGTGCATTTCTGCTTTCATTCCCACCTCCAGCTGGGAAGTCAGGCATCTACCTTCTTCTGTCACCAGAACTGCTCATATCTCTGTTCTTCTGAGCCTTGCTGCTTGGCAGACTCCTTCCTCACTCCACCCCTGCCTGCAAGAGGCCAGAGACCTCTCCCTGAAGCCCACCCTGGAGTTCTGCTACCTACTGCCATACTTTTCTGATGCCGAACACTTCTCTGGCCAACAAGTGTTTCGTGAATGAGTGAATTCCTAGCTTTCTCCAGGCTGTGCACAAATGAACAGATACTGCTACCTCTTGGTGCGTCTCCCAGAGTCAGGTGGCTCCTGGACTGCTCGCCACCTTGGCCTCTTTGTGAAAACCACGTGCTGTGAACACCAGGGCAGCCTTTCTGGCTGGGCCCAGCACCTGCCTCCCCTTGGAAGGGTCTCTAGGACTCCTCCCTCTCTCTGTCCCTTCTTTTTCACTACACTGACCTCAGGTCTTACTAGCTCCAGGCTTAAGTCTCTCACCAAAACCCCCTGATCCAGACATTCTCCTTCCTGCTTCACCATCTCTCTGGTCCCTCATGCACTGCACAGGGGAGTGGACATTTGGTAAAAAATCAGCACATGATTCTAGAACAGTGGTTCTCAGCCATTTTGCTCCCCCCCCCCCCCGGAACATTTGGCAATACGTGGAGACATTTTGGGTTGTCACAAATGAAGACGTGCTACAAGCATCTAATGGGTAGAGGCCAATGGTGCTGCTAAACATCCTGGAATGCACGGGGCCACTCCCACAAGGAAGAATCATCCAGCCCCCAAAACTGACTGAGGTTGAGAAACCGTTCCAGAAAAATCAAAGAAAATTCCTGTAGCACTACAAACCAAATCAAACTGAAAATCACCAGCAAAGAAGGATCATGCTCCTGTTTTTAGCCCCCCAAAAATTGCCCCCTCCATTTCCCCCTCATTATAGAAAAATTAGAAAATTAAGAAAAGCAGAAGACTGCCTGTGATACCACTGTCCTTATATTTTTACATATAATAGCTTTGATTGTATTATATACCATTCATACTCTGCCTTTTCTGTAGAACATGACAACCAAGTGTTCTCCACATTATTAAAAGACACTGCTTTCACTGTTACGTGAGGCTGCTTGCGATGATCCAACTACAGTGTAATTAACCCTTCTCTTAGTAGTGTAAATTGTAGCTGTTTCCAGGTTTTCAGCCTGCTGTGATATGCATATTTGTGCATAAAACTTTTTCTACCTGGGTGGTTATTTCCTGGACAAATCTTAAAAAGGGTCTATAATCCATACAGAATTTTTGAGAGGCAAACAGGATTTGTCAAAAGGTTCTATCTAACATCAAAACCCATGTGAAACATTCCCCTGGACCCTGGCTCTGCTCTAGTCTAAAAACGTACTCCAAACTTGCAACTTAAAGTGTCTCCATTTGAGGAACATCAAAGGAACCTGAAAAAAAATCCACCCCACAACTTTCTGAATAGAGACTGCAGTAGATCATGAGAACAAGAATGAAAGACTTGTGATTTTTGGCATGAAGAGACATAACTAATATGCCCTTAAGATAGCAGGACTTGCTGGTTACAGAGGCAAAATGATCTTATTTGGAATGTCTTTCCTATAAGCACAAAGCCACTTTCTGTATTAAAACAGTTTCGCTATTTTATTTTTAAAAATTTGGGGTTGTAATCATGGAACACTACATCTAAAACTAATGATGTAATGTATGGGGATTAACATAAGAATAAAAAAAAATTGGGGGTTGTATTTTCTCTTTATCTCAGGTATTTCGGCTTTTGGGAATGCAATGATTTTGACAATCAACTTAGCAGCTGTTTTTTGGGATAAATTTGGAACATTTTGAAACAAGAATAAGGTCAAAGATAAAATTTTTTTTTCATTAACACCCAAGCCGGTTCTCTCTTGTGTTTTAGTAGCTGATTATAGGATAGCTACAGAGAAGTAGAAATTAAACTGTCACTTTCTCTTCCTGCTCCTAGGTTCAAAGAGAAACCTGCAAGAATATAAAAATCAATTAGAAGCAATGTCTTAATGTGTAACCTGCCCCCCCTCATCACTGACTTCTGAAGTATTCTATTTCAAAAAAGGAAGACTATCAAATATGAATTAGTATATGAGTGCTTTTGGAGATACAGTATACTTCTCTAAATGCAATAACAGTACAAAGAGGGTTGCTAGAGGGGCGCCTGGGTAGCTCAGTTGGTTAAGCATCTGCCTTTGGCTCAGGTCATGATCTCTGCGTCCTGGGATCGAGCCCCGCCTTGGGCTCCCTGCTCAGCGGGGAGTCTGCTTCTCCTTCTCCCTCTGCCCCTCCCCCTACTCTCTCTCTCTCTCAAATAAATAAATAAATAAAATCTTAAAAAAAATAAGAGAGTTGTTATTGTGTATTCCCATGTATTGTGTACCCTCCTTTATGATGTCAACCCAAGTATGGTCAAGCACAGAAAAGTCAGTACTGATCAGGTAAGCTGTGGGACTGGAAAGAAACAGGAAGATGTCTGTGTGGAGAATTAGTGGTTCACAATCAGGTATCGTGGTAGGAATCAAAAGTTCCTTCCAAGTCACAGGTCTGGGACCAGGATGTTAGCAACAACGAAGGGAGGCATAAAAATGACATCTCATCCACAGCAACCATGACCACTGAGGCCAGTCGAGGGCTTCCCTCATTGTAGGCCCTCTGCTCAGTGTGTCACTTGTATAATCTCAGCCAGTCCTCACAACTGCCCCACAGGACCTTGTTGCAGAAACAGGCACGTGACCGAGGCTTGGAGAGAAGTTCAGAGTATTGTAAAATCTTCCAGCTGCAAGACGGCCAGAGACTTCAACCCTGTCTTCTGAGTCAGAGCCCAGGGGAAAGGCCAGGCAGGAGGAGGCATTAAAGAAGGAGCTCAGAGGAGGCATGAACCTGAGTGAGGCAGAAGCCAAGGCTTCCCTGACTCGTCCTGGGGCACCCAGCAGGCAAGGCTCCTGGAGGCCCTGTGGCTGCAGAGCTCAGACCTCGCCTGGGGCACAGTGGGGTGGGGGCCAGGAGGTCTTACAAATGGGCTGTTCCTGCAGTTCTTGCTGCTGTACTTGCCCTCTCTTTCCTGCCCTCCCCCGTGGACAGGGTCAGAACTGGACCAGGAGCCCGGCAGACCCCAGCCTGTGCTATGGAAGTGAGAGAAGCAACAGTGGAGCCTTGGTCCACGGGTCAGATCTGCCACCGCGGATTAGACCCACGGTCCATTCAGCCCAGGGCTCATCTACACACTGAAATCAAACAACTAACGTAATGGCTTGTGGACTTACGTTTTTAATTAAAAAAAAAAAAAAAGTATTTTGAAGAGAAATCTCAGAAGTCCAGAATTTACAAAAGATAAGTAGTAGAGAGACTCTGGTTTAAAGAGAGATGAAGGAATCCCAGGATGTCCTCCTTCCACCCATTTCCAACCTAAATATTTTCATGGACACTAGGGCCATAAGCAGGGTAGGACCCCTTAGCATCAACAAGAATGGCTAAGGACCCCAAACAATCTATTACCATGCAGTTTTCTAAAACCTTTAAAAAAAAAATAGATTTTTCCATCTGCACCACACTTCTGGCTAGAGAGTCCACTGCTTTCTTGCCACTTTGAGAAGTGCCACTGACTTACTACCTTTCTCTTGTCCTAGACTCGCTCTGCTCTCACTTAAGGGGTATCTTTTCTTCTTCCTAGTAGTTACACTAGAACTATTTATGACTTCAGAAACTTTGTTCACATCCTCCTCCTCTTTCCAGACAGAACATTCCTAATCTGTTTAGTCTGTTCTCACTGGAGGACTAAATGCAACAATGTATGTAAAGCACCAAGCAAGCTAGGAGGGTGGCATAAAGGAGAGGATCAGCAAGCATTATGCCTTTATCCTTCCTTTTCCATCTCCTTTGTCGCTTAAAGGGCTCTTGCCTAGTTTTGCCTTCCATTGTAACCCTTTGTTCCTTTCTTAGTCACACTCACTGCTGTGCCCCAAATAAGGTTGGGCAAGATGATGGGATCATCTTTACCTACACAGCCAAAGAGTAACACTGCGAGACTGTGAACCCCAACCCCGACCAGCACCATGGGCAGTACCATCTCAGCCAGGAACACAGAGTTTACTCTTCTCTAAGAAGCCTCCAAGTTCCCTTGATAGGAAAATTGCAGCAAAGAACCCTTGGCCACAATGAGGATCTCTATTATGTTTTTGCATAACTGAGGGAGGTACAGAGGAGAGAGAGAGAGCAAGCACAAGTGAGAGGGACTGAGGGGGGGATCTGATCTAGCTGAGCTATGTGCGGAGAAGAAATGTTTCCTCTGCAGAAAAGAGAGGCATGAGCAGCAGAGGACAGGAGTTCCCAGTTCCTGTTAGGAAGGGTGCCAGAGTTCACTTCCTGAACTCACATGCAGAGGAAAAGAAAGTCACAGGGAACTTCAAGGCAGGAGGATATCTGCAGGAGGATAAACTGGCACAAGTTTTCGAGAGGGCCATTGATCAATATCCATCACAGTTTTAAGAGATTCAGCAATCACATTTTTAGGAATCTAAACTTGCAGAAATATTAACATTACGCAAATAGATGTACACTGATGTTCAGTTCAGCACTGTTCCTAAGGGAACAATGCCTAAATGTTCAACAGTGACTGATTAAATAAATTATGGTGTATCCAGCGCGCCTGAGTGGCTCAGTTGGTTAAGCGACTGCCTTCGGCTCAGGTCATGATCCTGGAGTCCCAGGATCGAGTCCCACATCGGGCTCCCTGCTCAGCGGGGAGTCTGCTTCTCCCTCTGACCCTCCCCCCTCTCATGTGCTCTCTCTCTCTCTCTCATTCTCTCTCTCAAATAAATAAATAAAATCTTAAAAAAAAAATTATGGTGTATCCATACAATGAATACTAGGCAACGGTGAAAAACAATGAGGTAGTGATGCATTACTAATATGAAAAGATCTTAAAGATACACTAAGTGAAAACAGCAAGTTGTAACATGGGTCAATTTTTGTTTTATAATAATATAAATACATCAATCTGGAAAGATACACATGGATTGCCTTGATTTTCTTGGAGAGGTAGAGAATTGTCAGTTTTTACTTTGGATACTTCTAAATTGTTGAAATCTGTAATTAAACATAAATTAAATAGAAAAGCTAGCTATAGCACAGCGGTCACGTGCATGGGCTGTGAAAAAATGCTGCTGGAGTTTCAACCCAGTTCTGCCTCATCCTACAAGTGATAGGTAACTCAACTTCTCTGTGACTCAGTGTCTTCATTTGCAAAATGGTAATAATGATAGTATTGTGCCAATTAAATGAGTTAATACACACAAAAGATTTAGAAAGCCCTGGCATACAATAAACACTCAATAAATTGTTGGCCAAGATAAAGAATGATTTGGTTCTTTTTTTTTTAATGGCCAGAGGATAGAAGGAGAAAAGTGGGAAAAGCTTAGTGCCAGATGATAAAAGGTCTTGCACGCCAGGCAAAGGAATGAGAATTAACTTATTCAGTAGGAAATAAAGAGCCCAGTAGTCATTCCATAAATATTTATTGAACACCTTCTATGTGCCAGGCACCATTCTAGATAACTGGGACGCATCAGTGAAGGAAACAGACAACAGCATATTTGGAAAAGGACCAATGTAATCAAGACTGGCCTTTTGGGCATGATGGTTATACGTCTTAAAAGTGTTCTGTGTGTGCTTGGGGGGAGATGATCTGGAAGACTGGGGGTTGTCAGTCAGGAGGCCATCGCATTGTTCCAGTGACCAAGACCCGGTACATGAAGGGGACTCCAGGCCTGGTGCAGAAGACGTGCCTGAGGCCAGAGATAACAGACAGGCAATCCCCAGTGTTGGTGAGGCAGCTGAAGGGAGGGTGCAGGTAGGGACCAGAGAACCTCTGAGCACCAGCTTTTCAAAGTTCATCCCAGCATCGGCCAACTCAGTTGGCCTGGACCTGGCTCTAGTCCCATGTCCACCATCACTGATGTGAGGGTCCCTGGAGAATCGAGTTTCTCTGAGTCTCAGAATCCTTTTATAAAATGACAGGGTCACCCCTGATGATCTCCAGGGCCCCTTTTGGCTCTAACATTCTATAATTCTCATGTCATTACAAAGCGGCAACTGAATGGGACTTCCTTTCCCATTACCAATATATTATATACTAGAGTCAAAAGAGAAACCATCGAGACATAGGATTCAGATGTGCAGGATCATGTATGAGAAGACTGTTTACATTCACTTCCTTTTTGAGAAAGCGCATATTGAATTTTAAGACAAATGTATGTGTCAAGGTCTGAAAATGGGTTACTCAAATAATTTCCTTCCATACATGCAGCTGTTCTAAAGCATAAGCCACACTCTCCCAGTAAAACCATCATCTGTTCTATAAAGAATATGAGCATTCATCTGACCCTTATTTTTAGAGTAAGAGGCCAAAGGCACAAGGGGTGAGATGTAGTCAAGTCCAATGTGCCAGATGCAGACAGGGGGCTGAGGGCCAATTATAAATCATAATATCTGAATTTGGGGGTATTCAAATTAGATGTCTTAGAAGATGAAAAGAAGGAAATCATGGAATATCAGGGTGGCAGACAGAAGTTGCAAAAAGCCTACGTTTTCCTTTGTTCCTTCATTCAACAAATCTCTCTCACAAAGTAAACCACCAAAATAAACAGACTCTGACTCACTTCCCATTGCTTGCTGGAGTTTGGTTCTTTTTCCCCACCCAGGGTCATGGAATACATGCACTTCAGACTTACTCTCTGCGTGAGAAAAACCCCTGCACTATGATAATCAACTCTTTGTTAGGAGAAATTGCAACTTTCCACTACCCATGAGGAGCTGGTCCTGAAGCCAGGTGGCCTGAGCCCTGAGTCCCACTCTGCCACTCACCACCTGTGTGACTTTAGGCAAGTTACGTATCTCCTCTCTGCCTCAGTTCCCCTCTCACAGGGTTGTGACGAGATGTTACTTTTCTACATTGTTTTGAACAGCGCCTGCTGTACAGTAAGCGCTATGTGTTTATAAGATCAATCTTAGTTGCTAGAGGTAACACAAGGCAGCTGAGAGCAGTTGCATATTAATTCTCTTAAAGGATACTTCCTCTCTGCTCATCCTACTCACTCACAAGAGTACCACGGAAAACCATAGGTTAGACAAGACAAGGATCAGCTGCTCTTCATGTGCACTTAGGAAGGGCTAGGAAGAAGAATGTACACTAAAAAACCTCCTGCCAGGATTGCTGAAATCAAAATGACTCTTCTCTTTATAAAAGAGATACAAGTTTGTTGATAGAGATGAAATTAGAATGCCCTGGCATGGTGCCCACCAGCCTCAGAGTCTGTAATTTCAACCCTTTGCTTGAGTTATATGAACCCATTTTATTCTCGGCTGTTCTGGCTTTTGAATAAGGGTGTGTGTGTGTGTGCGTGTGTGTGTGTATGCAAGCTCCCGTGCATGCACGCACAAATGCATGGTAGGGGGAAGGGAAACAGCCCAGGTGGAGACTTGATGCTTGAATGCTTGAGTCTGGATCAGTTCAGCTCCAAAACGTAGAGTTGTTGCCTAGAGCAAATTACCTAACTTCTTGAACCTTAATTACTGGAACTGAAAAATGTTCTTGACAAGTGGTCCTTTGGGTGCTCTTTTCTAGACCTATTATTCAAAGTGGCTGGAATGGTTTGTTTCATAACAATTGCCCCCCCACAGGCCAGCCAGAGGGCTGCAGCCACTCCATGGGCTGAGACCTGAGGGTGTCTGGTAGACATGAGTAATTAAGAGCACAAGCCTTGAATTAAGAGTTCAAGCCCCAATTTTGCCACTCATTATCTTGTGACCTTGAAAAAAAATACTGAACCTCCCTAAGCCTCAGTTTGCCTATCTATAAAATGGTGATAATGGTAATAACAGTATCTATCTTATCAGGTGGCTGTGAAGAATAAATAAGAGTACTCAAGAAGCACTGATGCCTGACAGGGCTCATTAAATGGCAGATTTCACAACAATGGCTGTTCCTGTCTCTGAGTGCCCCAGGGAGATCTTAGGTATATTCTTCTTTGGATGGTGATGGGCAGTTTATTAGCTGGTTTTTATATTAGCTTTTAAAAATCCTCAGTGAGAACTCTTTTAAAACATGCCATCTGCCTCTTACGCTGTTTTTCTTCTTTGCATTTTTTAAAATTATTATTTCAAAACAAACCAGCTATTTTAAAGTGTGTCTGAATGGTTGCCTATTACTCATCAGAAGAGATTCCAAAGCTTTTTGCAGGAAGGATTTCATGTCAGGATGCTTTGGTCAAGGAGCTGCCTGTCCTGTTCTTTCTTCCCTTGGGACAGACCCTGGAATGAGGAGAGCTTCGAAGCACCTCCTGTCAAGGTGGCGGGTTGGAGGGTACTGGAAGCTCAGCATGGGGCGGGGCCTGGATGAGCTGGGGAGTTCTGGCCTTGGCTGGTCCACGAGCTGTCACAGGCCACTTAAACTTGCCAGACTGTATTGTCTTCACTCATAACATGAGAGGGCCAGCAATGGGCAAAAACCAGGAAGACAATTCACCTGGGAGGACAGTCAGTCAATTTTGTTCCCTTCCCTAGTTATCAAAAAAATGCAAATTATGGGACAGACATTATGTTATGTATTAAATGAAAACATAATGTTTAAGTTTATTAAAATATAAATTTGAAAACAAGGTCACTTTTCTGCATTCCTGGGAGCACTGGCAAACTGGCATAACTGTGTGGGACTAGAAACCACAATTCATATTGTGTCTCATGAAAGAGAAGGAGGTAAACTTGGTGTGCATCATCTTTTCAGCTCACTAGTTTTGAGGCCCAACCTTTTTGAGACTCCATTTCCTCACTGGAGGAAAAATGGGTAAAATGGAGATAGTAAAAATAATGCCCACTTGATGGGTTGTTGGGAGGCCTGGAAGTAATGTAGGTAATGGAGCTAGCCTAACATTTGGCACCTACCAGATGCCTGTTGTTGCCAGGAGAAAGATGATGATGACTCTCCCTGGTTCTATAATATTATAATGCTGCTGGAAAGAAAACCCATTCTCCTCTCCTTTCTCAGATTCCCTGTCAGAATCTGGCTTCTCGGCAGGCAGAGCAGACAGCTGCTCAGCTGTGGTGGCCCCACACATCCAGTGTCCTAGGGGATCCTGATCCATGGCCTCAGAGGTCCCCGGGCAACTCCAAGTACGTCCCCCACACAGACATCATCTACTGCACGCACACACACACACCATTACGTGTCAAATGCCCGTCCTACCCTGCCCTGTCCTGCCTGCTGGCACTCACTCAGCTCTGCAAATGGCCTTCTGGCCTCCAGAGCCAGAGCCCTCCAGTGCCTGAGCACCGAGCAAGGAGTGACATCCTCCCTGTGGCCCACAGCTTCGGCCTGCATCTCCCTGCAAGCAAACACAAGCCAGCTCCCTCCCCCGCAGAGCGCAAGCTCTGACATACGTCTGCTGCCACCCAAACACTTCACCTCTGCGCCAGCCACTGGCCAGCATATTCACCAAGAAACTCATTCCACCCTGGGGAGGCCCTCAGTCCCTGTTTTCAAATGCCCCTGTGCTTCTGAGGAGGGTTTTTCTTTTCTTCCTTTTTCTCCTGTGATTCATCTCTTGTTTTTTGGTAATTCAAGCTTAGCACTGACTTGAATTGCCATGGAGTCTTTATCTACTCAATATCAAAGATGTCTCTTCTCAGATGTTTTTTTTGAATTCTTTCTCAATACCAGGTTCTGTTTCTGTTCCCATTTTGCAACCTAATAAGGACTGAAATCTGTTTTCAGTAGTTACTTGATTTTTTTTTCTCAGCTTTAAAAATAATTTCAGAGAGCCATGGAACTGAGGAACTGAAAGGAGCTCATCCAGTCCTTGTTTCATTCATGAAAAAACTGAGGCCCCTGGGGGTGAGCTTTGTGGTGGTCACACTGTGGGAAGGCACTTAGGCGAAGGAAACAGACCATGCACACCTACGTTCCTGGTGCCTCTCAGCCTATCATATGCCCTATTTCCTTGTTAAACCAGGTCCAGGCTCTGCATGGCAGGGCTTCTGACAATGACTGCACTTCCTTCTATGGAGCGATCTGCCACGGGGCCTGGTAGGTCTGCAGAAGTAGCTCCCTCCAGGTGCCCCAAATCCATTGTGGACTCATTCCTCCTCTCTTACTTCCCGGCTTTTGCCAATGCCGTTTCCTCTTCCTGCTAACTCTAAGTCACATTCATTCTCCAAGTGCTTTCCCCAGAAAGCCCACATGAGCCTCCAAGTCCACAAAGGCAGGGAGCCCTCCCATGTTTCCCCGGCAGTGAACTGTCTGCCCTCTCTGATGGTTTTGCTCACCAGTCTTGCAACAAATCGTCAACCTGTTTGCATCCGTCTTCCCTTAGAGGTCTGCCCGAAGCATGAGGGCAGAGCAGACGCAGTTGACTCATACAAAACAAAGTGTTAGTGACCTTTAAAATCTCTCCTATCTGCAGACTCAGGTGCTAAGCACTTTAAAAAAGGAAGAGTCCCAAGGGTAGTCAAAAGCCCACAGACAAATGATTTCACAATTTCAGACTGAAGGAGTTTTCTCTAAATTTTCAAGAAACTGGGGAAAGACTTCTTACCCAAGCAAATACAGGGGGCAGGGGCGGGGTTTGGGGAGCAGAGCAATTAACCAGGTCCAGATAAGTACACCCAATCCCTCCTCTTGATTCACATCTTTTCTCATCCAGGGCCATGTTTTTACAGAAAAGAGTAAGCCTTTGAGAGCATCCTCCTGGTGCACCATCCTGGTGCTTTAGTAGCCTAGCCTTTGACCCAGGGTGACCCAGAGTCCTGGTTGCCCTTTAAGGAGTGAGGGGAGGGGAAGGCTGAGCCACAGTAGAGGCAGGAAGGGCGATATGGAGGCCAGAAAGGAAAAACTCCGGGTCTTGACTTCTCTGGATTCTTTCTCCACATGATCTCATATAATCCCCCAAGCAACCCTAAGATGTCAGCCCTTTATGATCTCCATTTTACCTAGGAAGAAACAATGGAATGCAAAATTCAGTGACTCACTGAGATCTCAGACACACTGGATGGAAGTTGTGCTGAGCCACTCACAGAACAGCAGGGTCCTAACCACCACCTCTTTCTCTAATATCCTACAGAGCCTTCTGAAAGGGGCCAGGAGTGTCTATGTGTGTTCTCCCTGACCATTTAAACACTCACTTGCACTCATAAGACAACTAGGAAGCTTAAAGCAGGTATTTTTAATATTCTTTTCTACCAAGTCTCCCTGCTTGGGCTGCTCTCCCTTCCTGGAATGCACCCTTAGCTCCTGTGATAGTGAAAGACCCCTGGGTCCTACCTGCCTCCTCCCCTGCCATAAAGGCTTCAACCCAACATAAAGCTCCCTTTCTCCATATTCCTAATACATTTACAGATGGCTCTGTACAATGTAATATTCTACAGCACTGTCCAACAACTGGTACAATAATTTATTATTTTATAACAACCATGAAAACAAATACTTTTGAACATTTGCTATATGTTGGATATATTTTTCTTGTTTAATTTTCATAATAGTTTCATTAAATGGATATAACATCTCCCTCCTCACAAACAAGGGTATTGAGTTTTGATAAACCCGGATGGGAAAAGTAATATATCCCAGCAGTTTGTGTGAGCTCTGAATTCGTCTGCCTGGGTTCAATCCCAGTTCACTAACTAGGTAAATGTGCATAGACTGCTCCTCTAAGCCTCAGTCTTGCCATCTCTAAAATGGATCATGCAGTGCTAGGGACAGGACTCGCACAGAGTGAAGTGTGAGTACTTAATACCATTAGGAAGAAGCAGAGCTTAGAGTCAGCTCCTGATTGTCTTACTGCAGGGCCCGTGCTGCCTGCTTCTCATATAATCCTGAGGTAGGCAGAGTTTACCATCCCTATTTTAAAGATGAGGGGTTAGGTTCAGAAAGGTGAAGTGATGGGTTTGCGATCACACAGCTGTTACGTGTCAGGGCTGAAGATGGAGCCAAGTGCAGCTTTATTTGACTTCCCAAAACTGTGCTACCTTGTGTTAATCTGTTAGTTGTGTGTCATCTTCTTCCTTCCAACTGAGTGATAAGCTCCTCAGAGCCATGCCTTTAGTACCCTTTCCCTGCGTTTCCCAAATGGCCTGGCACAGCATTACACATGCTGTGTTCTCACTGCACCACTGGTAAAGCAAATACGGCTGCCCTTGCTCAGCCTGGCCCCCAGCTTGCTCTTCAAAAACATAAGTAGCATCAGCCATGATGATGGAGACTCCTGAGACAGAAGGAATACAAGAGAGATAATTCCAGAGTCACCGAACAATCGTATGCCCATTGCACTTATAAGAAGTAAATCTCAAAGGGGAGGTCAAAATGCTCTAAAAAAGACTGAATGATCCATGGGACAATGGCCACAGCTTCTTCAACAAGGAAATGGTGTCTACAAGAAGAGGAATCTGTTAGATTGAAAGATTTAAGAGACATATCATTCAAATGTAATATTTCTTATCTGATCCCTGGCTCCAAAAATCAAATATTAAAAGCCATTTTTCGGGGACCCCTGGGTGGCTCAGTTGGTTAAGTGTCTCCCTTCAGCTCAGGTCATGATCCCAGGGTCCTGGGATTGAGCCCCAACGTCGGGCTCCCTGATCAGCGGGGAGCCTGCTTCTCCCTCTGCCTTTGCCTGCTGCTCTCTCTCTCTGACAAATAAATAAATAAAATCTTTTTTAAAAAGTCATCTTGGGAACAATCAGGGAAATGTGAATATAAGCTCATTATTAAATTGTAATTTGGAATTATTTGTTTGTTTCGGTATGGATAATACTGCAGTTATTTCTAAAAAAAAGTATTTCTAAAAAATATATAATGAAGTGTTTATGGATGAAATGATATAATTCTGGGGTCTATTTTAGATACTCCGGCAGGAGGGGCAAATACTCCTGGGAGGTGACTGATGAAACAACACTGGCAAGTGTTGATAAATGGTGAAGCAAGGTAATGGGCCCCAGGGGATTTGTTATACTAGTCTCAGTATTTTTGTGTTTGTTCAAAAACCTACACAATAAGGTTTTTTGTTTGTTTAAAGAAAGAATGAATGGTATGAGTCCCCAGAAATCTTCTGTTTTGTTCTGCAACTACTTTTCTTCCAAGAGAGATCAGTTTCCTTAATGTGAAAAGCTTCCCAAATGTACTCATCCAAGTGAGGTTAAAGTACCTGTTGTGATGATCACTCACCTGGACCATTCTGTCCCCACTTCCCCATCAGCCCTCTCCTAACTGACCTTGTTACCTTCCACAAAGAAGCTCACTGTCCCCCCTACCCCAACTCTACTGTTTGTATCTCCTTCCACTCTTTGGCTAGAAACCTCAGCATCACCTTTGTCTCTTTCTTCCCCCCTTCATCCTCTATCCCGGGCAGCCAGTAGATACTGCATGTGAACTTGATCTACCCATCAATGTCTCCCTGATTCTCAGTTTCATTATCTGTCAAAGGTAATTGGTGGGATCCTGTCAGTTATGATCTTCTTGTACTTTCTTTCACAGAAGCTATCATACCCTATGCATAACATGTTAGGTTACCTAAGTGTTAGGAGAGCTTCCTCTTTATTGTAAGTTCCAGCTATTTGCCTGACAGGGAAATCAGACTCTCTGATATGAAGTTCCTCTCTGGGACTTACCTGCTGATGGAGTTTCTTTCATTCCTTTGTTCAATACACATGTATTAAGTTCCTACTGTATGCCAATTCAATTTGTCCCTCCCATTGCTGACACTGTACCTCTTGACAATTGTTAAGTTATGCCTCTTTTCAGTCTGCTTTTATAACCATTATGTTATTCCATACCCAGGGGAACCAGTGGAGACAACCGGGTAGAGTTTATGGTTGGCTCATCATTTCACAAATGAGTCAGCTGGATAAGCAACACACTCAAGACCAAGAAGCAGGGTGCCTGGGTGGCTCAGTTGGTTAAGCGACTGCCTTCGGCTCAGGTCATGATCCCAGGGTCCTGGGATCGAGTCCCACATTGGGCTCCCGGCTCAGTGGGGAGCCTGCTTCTCCCTTTGACCCTCTCCTCTCTCATGCTGTTTCTCTCTCGCTCGCTCTCTAATAAATAAATAAATAAAATCTTTAAAAAAAAAAAAAGACCAAGAAGCAAGTGAAAGGCAGGGGTATCTAGAATCTAGGTCTCCCAAATCCTGGTCCAGGACTCTTGAGCATCATTCCATACTGCCCCATAGAAGCAGCAGGAGAGCTGGGAAGGTGAAGAGAACTGAGGTCTAGCCTTGTGAAGTCTTCTCAGCAATGATCAATGAACTGATGGCCCAAATAAGGATATATCTGGATCATGGGAGGTCCCCCAGAACAGCTGGAGATGACATCCTCACTTTTTAGTCCTGGAGGTCTTTCAAGTTCAGATCTGCCATGCATCCCGAGAAGACCCCTGACCAGCCTGTCCTCATGGCGTATGAGCTGGGCTCTAGCAAGGACCATGGGCCTAGGTGGTTCCTCCAGAATATGGAAGTGGAAGGCACATGGGATCAGAGTCTAACAGGTGGGCTCAAATCCCACTGGTATCCCTTAGTAGCAATATGAAATCAGGCCTGTTACTCAGAGTGCTGTCTTTCCCAAATGTGTTCATTGCTGTGTGAGCCCTGAGGTAGACCTAGCACGTGGCTCACAGCCCCTTTCCTGGCAGAAATAAAAACCAGTCTCCCTAGAAAAGAGTTGGTTAAAGAGGGAGGCTTTTTAAAGGTGGTTAAAATATATTCTTTGTTAGCTCCTAAAACAGTGTGTAGTCCCAGCAACTGGGAGCAATTCCTGGGGTAGCCTTGTGAGAAAAATTTTTTGTGAACAAGTTTTGAACCTTGCTCTAATTTGATTAGATTAGCTAATCTAAAGTAGACATTAGAGCTGAAAGGGGCAATTAGTCAGAGTTTTATGGAAAATTCACCAAAGGAACTGGCTACCCATTTCTTACCCTGTACTTCTGACCATGGGGCTAAACATTTCTAACCAATGTCCCTCCTCATCCAGTGGCAGGTCCTTGGGTGTAAGCACAGCATCCAAACGCATTAACCTGCTGGCTGACCCCGGGAGTAAAATGCTGCCTCTTGGGGATAAGGTTGTGCACCAAAAAGAGTGTCCCCCACCCGTGAGTCACTACCCAGCAGGCCAAGGTCTTCCTCCCCCTGTCTCCAGGCCTGGCTCTTCCCTCATCCGGGAGCACTTCCCTTCCTGACATTCCTCTTGCAAATTTGCCCTTGAGGACTACTTGTTCTTTAGGTCTCCCCTTACCTATGAGTTGCTCCAGGAGCCTCCCTTCCCCACCAGGAGCTTCCATAATTAATTGCCTGTTCTTTCTCCATTCAGGCACTTATCATACCTCACCAGAGCGATAACCACTGGGGACGATTTGCCTCCAGGGACATTTGGCATTATCTGGAGACATTTTTGGTTGTCACAGTGGTGTGTGTGAGAGGATACTCCTGGCACCTAGTGGGTAGAGCCCAGGGATGCTGCTAAACAGCCTGTAATGCACAGGGCACCCCCCACAATGAAGAATTATCCAGCCCCACATGCCACAAGTGCTGAGGTTGCGAAATCCTGCCCTAGTGTAATTGTTTACTTATTTATCTTTTTTCACAGCGGCTGTTTCATTCATATCTGTATCCCAGTGTGATGCCTGGCCCATTCCAGGTGCTCAGAAAAGACCCTCTAAATGGCTGAATGACCTTCACCCCAGCTCCCGTCTCTAGTTTGCTTCTGCTTGCTTTGCCCCTGACCGACTCCCTGTACTGGCCTCTCCATGTCACTCAGCACAAATCCTATTCTGACTCTGACCAGGCCCCCGATCCTACTCCTGCTCTGTGCACTGCAGGCCATGGGTGACAGAGAGCTAGGCCTGCCTGTAACAACTCAGAGAACAGGGTGTCTGGACGAAGAGTCGAGCTGGGCTACACAAAGTGAAGGCCATGAGAAAAGGAAGAAGGCCTGAGCCAGCTGGGAGCAGGGCCAGACCACCGGGCAAATGGGGCAGCTGGACTGTGCAGTTAGGGGCTCAAAAGCTGATTAGTTTTCAAATCCTCCACATGCCTTTTATGTAATTAATGGACACTGAGCGTCCGTTTCCGAGGCTGCAGGATTCTTCTCTCCCTTTAGTGATGCAGCTCTGTATGCTAAATATTTTCTCGAAACACTGAGTCACTGCCCATTTCTTACTTTGTGCATTTGCTACTGAGTTCACATGAATAATTATAAGCTTATTTTACATGATCGTAAGGGGCTGGGTAATTCAGCAATTTCAAGAATGAAATGTTCACAAAGACTTTCAAGACTGTGACACAACAGGGTTGGGCAATTCAAAATCATTGCTGTTTAAAAGATATTTTCTTATTTGGTTTACCATATTTCATGTTTTACATATATATTATAATTTATGTTCAAATAATGTAGTGCAGAGAGACGGAGCCAGGCAATTTTATGAGACAAAGAAGGTTAGGGGATTGCCAGATTTTGGAAGCTAAATATTAGATGCTTTGACCAGCAGTCCCACGATTTCACCCTTGAATTCCTTCAGAACTCTTGGATGAATGCCAAACCTGTCCCCATGATTTATCCACATTCAATTTGTCAACTAGGTCTAGAACATTCTGTGCATTGGCTACTACTCGATCTAGTACCCCTGCTTCTAAAGATACTTTAAGAGTGATATTCATTTTGATATGTTTTTCTGAAAATTTCAGGGCAAATAATTTATTATGTCTGCTGGCTCCTTTTCATATATCGAGAGGAGTGTTCTGATCATCTGCAAAGGTTCTACCACGTCTTTGGCTGGTTTCTTCACTTCAATTACTTTAAAAGACCCTCCTGTTTCTGTTCTAATGTCTGATCCTTATAGGATGCTCCTTAAATGATGTGTGGATCCCTTCTGCAGGTTTCCTAGGTGGGCTCCCCTGTTTTTCCAGCTGAATTAACTTTCTATTTTTTCAGAACATATCTCTTTCTTATGAATGTGCCTTTGTCTTGAGCAATCCTGTTTGGGCTGATTCTGTAAATCATGATTATTATCCCAACCTCCAGGGCCATGAGAATCAAATGAAGTAAGGCCATCGAGGGTTGTGCCTGATGCCTGGCACAAAGTAAGTGTTTAGCAAACACTTATTTATTCTTACCGTGTTGGCCAAAGAAGGGAAGATAGGAAAAAAGCTGATTCTTTTCAACCCCACCTGCCAAAATGGTTTTTCAAATCTTGTGCTGCCTAAAACATGTTTGGCAGTATTTTCTAAAAGTTAGCTGGCAAGAGGGCGCCTGGGTGGCTCAGATGGTTAAGCGTCTGCCTTCGGCTCAGGTCATGATCCCAGGGTCCTGGGATCGAGTCCCACATCGGGCTCCCGGCTCGGCGGAGAGCCTGCTTCTCCCTCTGACCCTCTCCCCTCTCATGCTGTTTCTCTCTCGCTCACTCTCTAAAAAATAAATAAATAAAATCTTAAAAAAAAAAAAAGTTAGCTGGCAAGATTCTTGAGGCTGATTGACATTTTTTTTTCATAATTCCTACTCTATTACAATATACATGCTTTTCTTCTCTTGTTATGTATACATTATCTTGGTTTTCCGTTCTTACACCAGACTGTTTGACTTAAACTTATTAGAGTTATTAAATCACAGTGGTCACACACGGATATTCTCTGTACCTTCTATGGTGCTTCTCTTCCTTTTCTTCTGTAAAATCATTAGGGCAGGAAATGATCATTTGTCCTAATTCATCCCAGGGAGATATTTTGCCAATTTACAAGTTAGTAAACACCCTCATTATTACTAATTGGCCCGATTCTTTAGCTCAGCCAGTCCTATTGCAGTTTCCAGCTCAATCTCATTATCCTTGTCAGGTGGCTCATAACCCCTTTTCTACTGCCATATTTTCATGAACTGTTGGCTATTTCCACCCACTGGGCATTTCCTGATGCCATTTTTATGCTGAGGCTCCTTGGATTTCTCCACTACTCTGACAATCTGTTTCATGACTGGTTTCTTACCCTTCTTTGCCAGCTATCTCACAAGAACCTTTAATTCCTAACTAAGAAACACAATAGCCCTGTATCTGCTCTCACTAGGACCTTCAAATTCCACCCATTTCCATCTGTGCTATGTATGCTAGCCATCAATGGACTACAGCCATATATACATATATATACATACATATACATATACATATATATACATACATATACACATATATATATGACTATAGCTCAGCAATGACCACAAAAGGTTCTGATCTTCAGCTCTTTCTCAGCTTCCTAAATTAGCCTTCAGAACCCTCCTATTATTTACTCCCAAGTCACAGTACTGGGACTAAAGGAGAGAGTTGGGCATGTTACCTCTGAGATATGCACAGGACAGTTTCCATCCTATTGATTTCCTACCTCTGCTTTCTTCATTTGCATCAGATTGTCTTCACCCAGCTAGTGCCAGTGTAAAACTCCCTCTGCCAATTGCTGCCAAAATGGTCACTGCTCTGGAATGCCCCAAGGCTCTTACCCGCATCCACACCTGCCTCAGTTTGCAGTGGTTGCCATGGTTCTTTCCTCATGGGTGCAACCTGTTGACCCCACTGGATTCCTAAGCTGGACTGACCCCAATGGAGAAATGACTCGACATACAGAGCCTCTGGCAAAACCCCTCTCCACCCCGCAACACACACGCACATGCTGTTTCTCTGTATGTCTTTATGTTGCAGGTGAGAACATGGAGATTATTAGTTTTAGATGTCTAAGCCATTTGAATTCAAATGGCTTCTTGTGGCAGAGCATGTCAGCATATGCAATGAGCATTAAATAGAACACAGTAGGTGTTTTACCTTTTTGTTCTTCTGGCAGCAACAGATGCTTTGGGAAGGGGCAGAAGAGGGTGCCAAAAACAAATAATTATATTTCGTTATCCAATCCACATCACACTATCACTGAGGGACCACACTATACGGGGAAGCTCTTTGAAAATGGTACAGGGCTGAACAATTGGGAGTTGCATCACAGGCCCCTAAATAGCAAATTCCTTGAAGGCAAGAACTATATTTTACTTTCATGGGTGTCCCTTATCATCCTAATATGAGATGACCTGCCCTGAGTAATTGTTTAATTGAACTGAACATGAACTGGAAGGGCTCCATCCATATAAACAGTCATTTACGAAGCCTGTGCATCATACATTACAGTTCTCTCTTTCTCTCCCTTCTCATCTCTATGCTGGGCTACTTGCCTCCCTTTCCAAGAATCTCTATTACACCTGAAGTTTCATGGGCGGGGACCATGTCATCTACCTCGCTGCTGCATCTCAGGGCCTAGCAGTGTGTAGCATGTAAGGCCCCCACTAAACATTTATGGAGCCAATAAATAAATGAAAACAAATCTCTTTCCAACTTGGGCTGGTTTCATGGAAAATACTGCCCAGTACCAAAGCGTGACCTGTGTTCATTTGTGTCAAACACATTCACGTATGTCATTTGCCATGGGACAGAGGAGATGTGGTGACGCTCATAGGGAAGCAGAGGTGAAAGGGGGCAGAGGCAGGGTCATTTTACCAGCATATATATACATATATGTGTGTGTGTGTGTTTGTGTGTGTATACATACAATTATGCCAAATGTTCTCAAAATCACGACCTAGAAAGATTTTTCATGGAGGTGGTGCTCGCTTGAGTTGATGGCACCATTTACAGGTATAAGGCAACGCCCTTTACCCAGTGTGTGAGCATCACACACAATGCCTTCACCCTTCACTACCCCCCTCTCCACCCAAATTCTAATTACAGACATGGGATTTATTTGCCACCCAGTTTTCTCCCAGGGGTTTACTGTGGCTATTAATTTCAATAGCAGCCCTTCTGAAAAGTGGAGGAGAGACAGTGGAAAATGGACGCAGGAAAAGGAGGCTTTCACTTTAAACTGGCTCTGTTCAAAGCGTGGTCCCACCAGGCTGCGTCAGCACCTGGGAAACTGCTGGAAATGCACATTCTGGGGCCCAATCCCAGTGTTCCAGAGTCAGAATTTCAGGGGCACATGGTGGGGGGAGCCCAGGAAGCTGTGTTTTCACCAACTCTGCAGGTGTTTGCCAAGGCATACTAAAGTTTGAGAAGCATGGATCTAAAGTGCTGTTACTCCTTTTCAGAATTCTCTCAGGCATTACCTAGGGGGGAAACTGGGTGTCTGGAACCCATGGAGGAGGCTTTTCATTATTTATTTACCTTTTTGTACTTAAAATTTTTTTTCAGCCATGTGATTATCTTGCTATTTCAATAGAAATAAAAACAACAAACAAATAAATCGCATCTCAATCAAGAGCACATTGAAAAGGAAAAGATAACTCACAGCAACTACTCTAGGATGTTCCTGGTAATCATTCCTCAACTGTTTAGCTGGACTATTTTCCCCTCTCTCCTAAATGACAAGTAAGGAGGAAGAAGATAGAATGAGGATAAGGTAAGACATTGGCAAAGTTATATTCTGTTAACAAAACATATTTTGTTTGATATTTCTAAAAATATTAGAGGACTAAGGATGTCCCTTAAGAAGATATCAATGTGACAAAGGAAAGCCAGGACAATATACCATTTCCACACTATACAGCACTTTTTTTTTTTTTTTTAAGCTCAATTAGGGAAAGCATTTGTAGCGATAGCTTGCCTAGATTCTTCAATAATCGGAAGAGAATGTACACAGCACAATTAAGAGTTTGCATGCATGTTTTAACCCTCGGCATGATTTTATATTCCTAAAGATAATAGCTGCTCTCTCACCTTCTCAAATTGCTTTAAGACTGCCTTATTTTTAGCCATCCCGCTAAAATAAAAAACACAATGGCTAACATGCTAAGTTAAAGTACTACACGATGCTAAGACTCTACTGCAAGTCTATTTCCAAAGGAAAAACCAGAGGACTACATGAACTAAAGGGCTCATCAAACAAAAACAGTATCATCAAACAAAAACAGTAAAAACAACTGGATGTACAGACCTCCTCTCACCCAAACAAAGTTTTTTGGGTCAGAGTCCCCTACACTTAACAAAAACATTTCACTTACAATAAATAATAGGGATCACGGGTCCTTGCCTCTGTCAGCCACAACAGTCCCAGGCAGTCACTCATTGTAATGAGGGGTGCCAAATGCCCCCCCTTTCCTCACTTTGGCAACTCTACACTATGGTGGACACCGGAAAACTGAGCTTGTGTCAGGAAACTGACACGATTTTTCATGTTATTTTCTTAGAGTTGTTATCCATCTCCTAGGGCTGTAGAAGGAATGAAGACTCATGGAAAAGTTTAATCCTAATACTCACAAAACAGCATATGCTCTTGAAAAAGGTTATAGAAACTCATAGATAGAATTGCGCGAACCATTTCAAGAGTAGTCCTCATAGCTTGAATTCCTTAAACACAGCACTTTGCAATGAAGTTAGCCAAATACAGAGAAACAAAACAGTTTTCAAGTTTTATTCTGGGTTATTTTTAACTCCAGATTTTTTTTTTTTTTTAAGAAAAGGAACAGAATTTGGAATTAAGTTGGTGGTGAGCAGAAAACTACTCTTCCAACTATCTCTTCTTGAGCTAATCTTATCAAAGGTCTAACTTGCTTTTAATGTTTGTAAATAAATAGCTTAACAACACAGACAAGCTGCATCACCTTTCCCACCAGCTATGGACATTTACACTGAGAAAAATATTTTTTTAATAAACTCTATATGAAGCATCAAAAAACACATAGCTCATTTCAAACAGGGATCCTATCAAATATGATCGAATTGAACTCCTAAGTATATACTTTTTCCTCTTAAAAATTAGCTATACTTAAGGATATTCCTTACCATTACCATATGCACAGTCAAAAGATTAAAAAAGAGAAAAACAAATCAAATCTGCAAAAAAAAGATCAACTTATTCAAAGAATAACGAATCATTCGTTTTCATTAAACTACATGTTGATATATAACATACCACAGGTCATTATAGAAGGAAGGAAAACAAACATCTAATAAACCATCAGGATTCTTTTCAAAATCTAGTAGATTAAAATGCAAATAAGTAATCTTAAAGCTGTAATTTCAAAGAAAAAAATTTACATCTCTACAGTTAAGTACTTGGGGCTAAAACATTTTATAAATTTTCTTAACTAGGAAAGAAACTTCCCTGATCTTCTCTGTGAAATGTCTCACAGGAATTGTGTTTTGGCTAACGCTCCACAGCGGTGTGAGTGAAGGAACAGTCCCTAGGATCCCATGCATTAAGCACAATGGGGGATTTGTGGACAATGGGAGCCCTTACCTGGTCTTCCTTAAGCCTCCAGCAACCACATCCATCCTTTAATAAGGTAAAATTAGGTACTGCAGAGAGAGGGAAGAGCCAACCAACCCTCAAGGCAGGCTGAGAGCGTGCAAAGCCCCAGCTGACAGCCTGCTTCCCTCTCCCCAGGCTCTCTGCCTAAGAGGCTGCACAGAAACCAACTCGGTGCCAAATCTTAATCCCTTTGCAGGATCTCACATGGAGCTGCCTCACCTCTTCCATTCCTGCAAATCCTCTTCCTGCTGCACTTCCTTCTGAAACCATTAGTGACTGCAACAACCCAGACCCACCGAATGAAGCCCAATCTCAAACCGTACTGAAAAATCCTGCAACACACAGGGTGATGAGTGTTTACATTAGCTGAAATAAAATGATGTAATATCCAGAATCAGGGGAGGGCCCTGATCCAGAGTCAGGGTATTGTAAGAACCGCTGTGAAATACAACTTTTCTAGATGGAGAAAAAAAAAAAAAAATCATCTTTGGGTTTTGTTAATCTGGCCTCTGGTGTAAACGTAGAGTTATCTGGATTGTTCTGGTCTCATCAAGAGCAGGATGTTTTCCAAATAGAAATTCAGAACTTCTTAATTACTCACAGTTTTAGTCAAGAGAATAAAAGGTAGCAAACAACCCAAGGTGAATCTGCGTGCAAAAAACCTTGTATCAAGGGGGTAATGGTGGAAGGCACCAATCCAGGGATGTGGGAGCCTGCCATGCTGCAGGATATGAGAGCCTCCCAAAGGTGCAGATGCCTTCAAAGTAAAGGTAACTCCCAGGAAAAGCAGTGTTGTTTTAAGCCAGAAGTCCATTCGTCTTCCTATAACTTTTGATGAACAAGAAAGCCCAGGGGTTCCCAACACCGTTCCCAATGGGCAACGGCAAGTGATTACTTCAGGATCTTACGGTCCCTGAATCGGGTGGGACAGGAAGATGTGAGAGGTCACACTGCTGCTGGATGAGAAGGGGATTAGGAGAGGGGAAAGGGGAAAGCCCTTGCTTGGGGGAAGAGACCAGCTAAGGTTTCGTAACTGCTCACTGGCTGGCTTGAGACTGGTGGGGATGCCAGAGGCAGACCATTTGTCTTTGGATGTGTTACTGATCACAATGTGAAACTTTACAAAGCATTTATCATGTGCTAGGCACTGTGCTAACACTTTACGGGCACACCTCACGGAGCCCTCACAACAACCCTGCAAGGTAGATACTACTATTGTTCCTGTTCTATAGATGAAGAGACCCCCGAAGCACAGAGGAGAGAGGTGGTGGTGAGCTGGTAAGCAGTGGTACCAGAGTTGTCTGGTGTGCTCCTTTACCACCAGTCTATTGCTCCTGCCAGCTTCACTAGCCATCGCCATCACCACCACCACCATAGTAATAATAACAATAATAATATCACTCCCATTTACTGAGTGAGTGTACTATGCAATAGGCCCTGTGCTAAGGGCATTACATGAATATTCTCACTTGCCCTATAAAAGCCCCTAAGAGGCAGTATTATCATTCCTATTCCACAGATGAAGAAATGAAGGCTCAGAGGGAATGAATGCCTTGTGCAGCCAGCCACACAGCTAGTTAAGGGGGCAAATAGGGACTGGAGCCAGGCCCAACAGACTCCAGAGCTCCATATATGATGCTAACACTACCCACTCTTCCAGTGACACTCTTGTCACTCAGAGCAATTCTGGAACCCTCTTTGGAAACTTCCTTCAGAGGCTGTACATTCCATTTTAGTAAATACACATTTTTGAATATCTGTTCCATGTTGGGCACTGCAGAGGGTATAACTATATGGTCCTGTTTTCCAAGGGCTCCCCACCTGGTAGGGAAGGTGGAGGCAGAAGGAGGTTATTCCACCATAAGGGAGCCTGGGCTAAGTGGTGGCTATGGAGCCAAGGGTGATGGGAGTTGGGGCAAGTGAGAAATTATTTCAAAATTATCCGAATGACTGCTAATATGCTCAGTGGTGGTAAATATCCATCCTCAGAAGGTGGATGTAATTTGGCTTGCAGGCAAGTCAATCAGAGCCAAGTCTGGGAAATAAAGTGGGTCATCAAGCAGGGCAATACCATTTTTGGTCACAGGCTAGGTGTGGCTATAAAATAGTGAGATGGATTTTCCTGTGTGGCCCAGACTAGCTCTGAAGGCAATTCCTAAAGGGCAGTTCCAAAAATGTTTCGAGCAATGATACCATCTCCAGATTAAAGGCAGAGCCAACCAAAGGGATTCCAAAAGACAAGGCTTTTCAAGCACAGCACTTGACCACACCGGAGACAAAAGCTTCAGAATCATTTGTGGCAAGCTCCCTATCAGCAGGCCCAGATTAGCTTGCTTGCTGCTGTGCCCCCAGCACGTGGAATGATGCTAGGCACAGGAGAATGCTCAATGAATATTTGTTGACTGGATGCAGGATACTTTTGAATATGAAATGTTAAAAGTTGTCTTATTATTTGGTCACACTTACACGTCTGCATACAGATTATGGACACATTCCCAGTTGAATCCAATGGCCAAAGTAAGACTGTACTTAAACCCAGTCTATCTATGAGGCCCGGTGACAACTTCCCATCCTGTCCCTACTCATGGCCAATCTTATATTCAGTGGGAAGAGGAGTGAGGACAGGCGCTAAAGATGCCACCATGCAGGATCAGCTTAGGGTTTGTGACTGAATGGGCTGACAGGTTCCTCCATTAGTGCCAGCTCTGGAAGCCAGGCAACACTGGGAAATGTTTCTACAACCCTGTTAGGGGTGGGCAGGGTTTGTGATCTGCAGCCAAGCTGGACTCAGAGTAGATCCAAGTCTGGGGCAACACAGGCGGTCCCAGGAACCATCTCCCAACGACAGCCTGACTCCATACACATTCCAAAAAAATGAGTTGACATCTCTGAGACTCCACAAGGTTCCCCAAACAAATAGGCTCAATGGGAGTTCAGAATAGATCTCAGGAGAGTCAGAACCTAGAGGTTTCTCCCATCTTCTGTGGTCATCCATTCTCCCCTTCCCATCCTTGTGTTTACTCCTGGTTTTTGTTTGCTTGTGCTTGGCTTACTAATTGTCCACATAAACAAGCTAATACGAGATGGGCCAAAGCCTCTCTGCCACTAGGACTCCCAGGGCCAAAGGAATTCTTTGGGTCTAATGGGACCCCCTTGGCCTGCCTGTCCACCACCAGTGAAGGAAAGCGGTGGTCTCTCACTCACTTGAGACCTTGTCCAGCTACTTAACCTTCTGGTGTCTCTCTTTCTTCACCCTTAAATAAAGAAAATAATAATAGCCACAAACACAAGGTTGTTGAATGAGAAAACACATAGAAAGCACTTTATGCCAGGTCCAGAGTGGGCCCTTACCAGGTCCCAGGTGCTGCTATTGTTTCATGCTGGCTGGGTGTGGGGAAAGAGCAGGACAACAGAAGCCACTGATAGTGGGAAACAGCATTTGTGTATGTCCGCATCTAGTCACTACATCATTCTGTGTCAGCAATTGATGCCCTGTTGAATGCCGCAGAAGGATCTGGTGTGGTTTCTATATTATAGTACATAAAGTCAAACAACAACAATATCCAGCTCTGAGGATTTAGAGCCCCGAGTTGTCTGAGGTTAACTATTGTTAACCACTGTATGTAGCTCTTGAGCTTCTTGGCAAAGGGAGTCACAAGAGAAACACGCTGAGGGGGTAGAACAGATGTCATCCAATCCTAAAAAAACTTAAGGGTACAAGCTGAGAAACAAACTTTTTCCTGGCTCCAAGTTTCAAGAGCAATTTATAAGCTGGGATATAGGGCACCAGGTAATAGGAAGGACAATGCCTTCCCTGGGACGTGAGTAAAAGATACAGAGACATCTTTGCAAGGGCTCAGACTTACATGGCCCCTCCATAAAAGCTGGGGGCCACATTAAACTGCAGCTCGACGGAGGCGTTTATGGTTTCACAGAACGTCAGCATCAGGAGGGTCTGTAGTCCAGCTCCTTGGTTTTATGGAGGCGGAAAGAGCGCCAGGAGCTCAAGGGGCAGCTGCTGAGGACCTGGGCACGGAGCTCCCAGTCCTGTGTTTGTCCCCACCCTGCACTCTGGCCCTCTCCCTCCTTTCTTCCACCAACAAAAGGAAGCTTCCCTTGGTCCCCTTCCCCATGGGAAATGGCAAAGCTGCGACAGCCTCCTTCACACTGTGGGAATCCCTGTTCTTTAAGTTTGGTTAAAAATAATTTTGAAAATGTTTAAATTTTCAAAGTCCGGGCTGGCGAGTGTCCAAGCGGCCTTCTCAGTCTGCAGTACAAAGCGGCTGTCAGCTCTGGACCGTCGTCGGTCGCGTCTGCCTGTTGTCAAGATGCACTCCCCACCCCGATGTCCAGTTTTAAAAGGTGGTGTGTTTTAACCGCTACCATTCTGAAAAGCTTTCTAAGTGCCCCCACGGTGTGCAAAGTGCCCTAAGTGACAGGCCTAGTTATTCCTTCCAACACCACTGTGGGGAAGTTTCCATGATTAAACCAGGATTTGAACCATTTCGGTTAACTTAAGAGCCCAAGGTCTTCACTACAGACTCTGTTCCCTTGACAGAATGAGAATCCTTGTGAGGCAGGAACTAAGCCTGGGAACCGTGCTCATGTCAAGGCCCCTGCTGGAGCAGTAACGTTTCTGAGTCCAGCACTTGGCAAATGCCATACAAACTGTAGCTGCTTATCCTAAAATTCTAGGAGACTCTGGAAAGACGGTCTTAAAATCGGGGTGATTCTTTAACTGTGGTGTCCTGAGGACAAAACCAAAACAAGGCCCCAAGAGTGCATCCAACACGCCATATCTAACAGGGAAAATCACTTCTGGCCAATCACAGGAAACACGTATTTGCTCTCACTGGGCTAGAAATAAGTGGGGGCAACATGGCGAGGTGGTTGTGTACACAGGCTGTGTGGTTCCTGGGCCAGGGCGAGGGTGTGGTTTCTGGCACTGCCATGTCTCCTGTGTGACCCTGGGCAAGTGGCTTAACTTCTCTAGGCCCCAGTTTCCTTTTCTGTAAAAGGAAATAGTAATAGCAGCACCCCATTTATAGAGCCGAGGGCATTACATGTGAGAACATCAGTGAAGTTGTTTGCAAAAGCAGTAGGCCCACATTGTGGGCTCAATAAAAATCAGCTAATGATAGCAGACACATTTTTTAAGGCAGGTATCAGAATACAGATTAATGGGTGAACTCAGTAATTAATACAAGGATCCTTAGTATGAATTAGATGCTGGTAAACATTTGAGGCAGTTTCTCATTTTCCCCATACATCCTGATTTTATTTTACCTAATATACCCTTTCCCAACTCACAAAGCAATTATGGTATATTATAGATTCATCTAAGTTTCTAGCAATACCCTTTATTGGCAACATGTATTATTTACCCTTCAGATTCTTGACCAAGAATGAAAATCCCAATTCTCTTGTTCCTTCTTACCAGGAGCTTGGATGTAAAAAGTAATGATCATACAGAATTGCCAGAAGTATGTTTGGCCTATCTATTCCTACAAAAATTTTAAATTATAGTCTTTGATCAAATCAAATCATTGGAAAGCCACATACCTAAAATATCAATATTTTTACTTCACATAAAATTGCTTTTAATAAATTTGCTCCAACGATTTGCCATTGACTTTTCAATGCTGTTCTGTAGTTTTCAGTGTACAAGTCTTGTTCCTTTTCTGTTAAATTTATTCCTAAGTATTTCATTCTTTTTGATGATATTGTAAATGGAATGGTTTTCTTAATTTCATTTTGGAATTGTTTGCTGCTAGTGTAAAGAAATAGAATTGAGTTCTGCACATTGATCTTGTAACCAGCCATTGGCTTTTATTGGTAGATGTTACAAATAGGATTCATTCATTCAAAAAATATATCCTGAGCACCTACTACGTATCAGGCTCTGTGCTGCGCTCTGGTATAAAAGGAAGAATTAAATAGGTATGGTGCCTGCAAGAGCTTGGCGTTGAGTAGGAGAACCGGGTACAGGTGAGGTGTACTTCTCCATTACTGAGAAGATGTTGGTGAACACTGCCCACATCACAGAGGGTCCCTGTATGAGGGCCATGGTAGAATTAGCAAATGCTATGTATCCCCTTAGCAACGATTCTATTTTGATCCCACGGTCACTATGAATTGTGTAGCTGGACAGATTTTCTTTGCTTCTGTTGCTAGGATGCTTAGGGCTATGTTGTGGCCAAATTCTTACAAATGACACCAAGGCAAGCATTAATTTTGCCTTATTTATTTTTCCTTTTTTTCCTGTTTTTCTCATCTTATTATTTTATTTTGTTTTGGGTAGATATGTGCAAGCTGCCTCAAATCTTTTATGGATAGAGGCTGGGAGGGAAGGAAGGAATGGAGGAAGGGAGGAAGAAAGGGAGAAAGGAAGGAAGGAAATTCCAGTTACTTGTTAATATTCCTGAAAATGTTAACTTACTATGAAGATATACTTCTTTCTGAAGTTCCACCAAGATGTGACTTTTTTTGTTTTGTTTTTACCTGAGTGAATGCTTATACCATCTGGAATAAGACCTGTCGCATACTTACAAGGTTCTTTAATCTGCTTTTGGCTGGTCTAAATTAAACAAAGTCTATTGGTTTTGTTCAGACACACTGGAAGTGCTTTTCTGGCATGACTTCAATAAAATCTCCTTTCCTCATTATACATAGAGAATCTGGGCAAGAGCAGGCAAGGTAGAAGGAATATCTTTTCCCCAAGTAATTTTTTTTTTTTAGAGATTTTATTTATTTATTTGACAGAGAGAGACACAGTGAGAGAGGGAACACAAGCAGGGGGAGAGGGAGAGGGAGAAGCAGGCTTCCCGCTGAGCAGGGAGTCCGATGCGGGGCTCGATCCCAGGACCCTGGGATCATGACCTGAGCCGAAGGCAGACGCTTAACGACTGAGCCACCCGGGTGCCCCTCCCCAAGTCATTTGTGACAAGAGTCAGTATAAGCAGTTCAACTTTGTAGGCACTCAGAATTCGATTTGAATACTGACTCTGTTACTTACTTACTAGCTGTGTGACTCTGGGAAGATTTTTTATCCTCTCCAAGTTTCATTTACTTCATCTATAAGGTTGAGATAATACCTGTATTATTGGCTATTAGTGTAATTAAATTAAATGAGATTTAGCATAGGGCTGAGGACACACAAATTTAGTACTGCACTGAAAGTACTAGGCAGTGTGATAAGACAAGAAAAACAAACAAAAAGTACAAAGATGGCAAAGGAAAAAATACACCCAACTGTATGTGGCAGCTTGGTAAAATCAATTAGATTTCTACCTAATTACAAAAATAAATTCCAGATAAATGAAAATTCAAATGCGAAAAGCAAAACATTTAATACATTTTGAGAATATAATCATGGGGCAGGGAATATAATAAAAATACAAAAAACAGAAATTAAAGAGGAAAATGTTAGACTGCATTCAAATCTAAAATTTCTATACAACATATGATCATTTGAATAGAGATAAAAGAGATAAAAGTTGTGGAATAGAAGAAGGTATTTGCAACATATATAAAGCAAAGGAATAATCCAACTATACAGGGAACTTTACAAACCAATGAGAAAAAGACAAATAACCAAACATATAAATGGCAAAAGATATTAATAGGTAATTTCCAGAAGCAGCCTAAGTAGCCAATAAACTGAAAAATGTTCAACCTTACTAGTAATCAGGGAAATATAAATTAAAACAAGAGTGAGATAAAATTCCTATCCATCAGGCTAGCCAAAATGTCAAATTTTCTATTTTCTTTCACTTACAGATTTTCCAATGACTAGTCTGACAACTGTCGCCATAGTAGTTATCTCTGAAGAAGGAGGAGAGAATAGGGAGTAGGTCTCTTTAACATTTCATTTTTTTAGAAAAATCTGAGGCAAATAGGATTTGCAACACTGGGCAGTGGATACATGACTATTTGTCATAAGCTTCTCTGTGCTTTCCTATATGCTTGAAATAACAGTAATAAATGAGCACAAGTAAACAAACTATATCTAAAACAACACTGTTGATATTGGGGAGGAATGACATAATAGAAAAATGCCTAAATAAGCCAGTTTTTTGAACATGCTGACTAGGTCCAGAATGGGAACCAGGATGTCCTGGAGAGGGACGGTGCAAAGGCTGGCAGGTGGGGGCAGCAGAAAGGGCAGGTGAGTGACTTGAAGAAAGAGGCACATTTTAGAGAAAACACTGGTCTAGAAAATAAAGTCTAAAAGCAGAGGAGCTACTTCTCTGGAAACACAGAGAAGTACACGTCTTGCTTGTCCACTCAGGGCATGAGTATTTATTACATTAGAGTATTTTACCTAGTTTCTGGCCTAATACCATGTCCAGTCTTATGGTAGAGACAAACTTATGAGATAATCACACTAAAGGCTGGTCTTGGCAAGGGGAAAGGGTATGATTTTAGAAAGCCTTCTCTGAGGACATGAACTGAAGTTAACCACCAGGAACAAAGAGGTAGTAAGTAGATTGTGTGTCCCAGGCAAAGAAAGCAGCATGTGCAAAGACCCTGAGGCAGAAAGGAGCCTAGGGGCTGTGAGGGTGTTGGTGCAGAATCTATAGAAACCTCTATGAAAAGTTCTGGCATGCTGTGAGGACGGGCACTGCACAGGGAACTGAGGAGAGTCTGTCTTTGTCTTTCTCAAAGATCAAAGAACCAGAGAGAACCCACCCAGGGTGAAGGACCATGTGTAAAAAGTTGAAAGACATCTAAAAGCAATAATAAAAGCTGGGCAGGAAAAGGATTAAGAGAGGAGTACTTAACTGGTCTGCATACAGTTCATACTGTGATATTCCCTTTCACTGATATAAAATCAATTATAAACTTGAAACTTGAAAACAAATCAGTAGTTTGAACTGCAGAGGACACCATGGGAACGGTGCATTGAAGAATGGGGATCTGCTGAGGAATGGGAAGGTTCCTTGCCCACTGATATTTGGAGGAACTCCTAGAGCCAGAAGGCAGCAAAGTGGATTATGTCAGCAGCAGTTAAAAAAAAAAAAACAAAAAACCAAAAATTATCTAGCAGCATCCTTCTTGGATGCGACCTCAGCTGAAACTAGTCACACAAAAAAAATTTAGGAATCAGAAATTCCAATTGGCTCGGGGCAGGAATTTCTCCTGAGGATTCTTAGATTGGCTCTGCTATAGAAAACAAAAGAGAATATATTTTACACCTGCAATTTTCATAATGGAAAGTGATATCTTCTTGGGATTAAACCAAGAGAAATAAATATAACTGAAAGCTTTCCTCTAATATCATATCAAATCCAGGCTCCAAGGAAGAAATTAACATTTTCTCATTTCAAACAACACTCGGTGCTGGAGTCCTTTGGTGGGAGAGCTTGTGACCTCAGATTTGCTCCAACAACTTTCTCTTAACATTGGGATGAAAATATCCACTTGACTCGAGTGACATTCACCTATTTGTCCTCGAGTCCAAGTGCAACCCCTAGAGACAAAAAGCAGCTTGAGACTAATTTTTTTTTCTCAGAAAATTCTAATGGCCACCAATGTAGAAATATTAAAACTCTGTCCACGTGGGGGAAAGTGAATTGGACTAACACTGGGGAGGGATGCAGCCCACACTACTGCAGGCCTGGGTTCTGCTTCTTGCCAGATATGCTATTTTGCCCAAGTCATCAACTGCCGGAGCCCATTCCCTCAAGTATAAAGGAAGCTAAAAACACACCTCTTCGGGACACCACTGTAAAAGTCAGACTTGGTAATGTTTTTTAAGCATGAAGCACAGTAAGCAATAGTTGTAGTTATTGCTTAATATTTTAAATGATACTCATAAATATCAAGGCAAAAAGTGCTTCTCAAGGTCATGCTTGTTGTTTTCTGATGGGCTAATCTGGATGGAAAACCACAAGGAACTGGCAGTAATTAGGACCTGAAGACACGCAGCATTTCTTGGTAGGACCAAATTACCTTTAAAAGGGGGTTTTATTTCTTTATTTATTTTTGCATGGGTGAAATGGATCTTTCTTTTCTTTTTTTTTTTTTAATTTTATTATGTTATGTTAGTCACCATACAATACATCATTAGTTTTTGATGTGGTGATCCACGATCCATTGTTTTCGTATAACACCCAGTGCTCCATGCAGTACGTGCCCTCCTCAATACCCATCACCAGGCCAACCAATCCCCCCTCCCCCCTCCCCTCTAAAACCCTGTTTGTTTCTCAGAGTCCATAGTCTCTCATGGTTCATCTCTCCCTCCAATTCCCCCTCCCCATTTTTCCCTTCCTTCTCCTAATGTCCTCCATGCTATTCCTTATGTTCCACAAATAAATGAAACCATATGATAATTGACTTTCTCTGCTTGACTTATTTCACTTAGCATAATCTTCTCCAGTCCCATCCATGTTGGTGTAAAAGTTGGGTATTCATCCTTACTGATGGCTGAGTAATATTCCATTGTATATATGGACCACATCTTCTTTATCCATTCATCTGTTGAAGGGCATCTGGGCTCTTTCCACAGTTTGGCTATTGCAGATATTGCTGCTATGAACATTGGGGTGCACATGGCCCTTCTTTTCACTACATCTGTGTCTTTGGGGTAAATACCCAGGAGTGCAATTGCTGGGTCATAGGGTAGCTCTATTTTTAAATTTTTGAGGAACCTCCACATTGTTTTCCAAAGTGCTGTACCAACTTGCATTCCCACCAACAGCGTAAGAGGGTTCTAAAAGGGGGTTTTAGATGCTGAATACAAAATCATCAAAATCATCCCTATCCACTCATTCTAACACATGAGAATTATAGGGACTAAATGCAGCACATCACTACATACCAAAAGTTTAGAAAACTCTGGAATTCAATTATTTTTAAGATTTTACAAAATCAATGAGGTACTTATGCTATATATTATGTAACATCCCCATCAGAGACAGAGGCAGCATTCCCTAATCACAAAATAAATGTCTAAATATTCACATTAAACGGAATAAATAAAGACTGTATCTAACCTCATGCTAGTTCAAGTCAGGTTTTGCCACCAAATGAGCTTGCTAGGAACTTAAGAAACAATGTTTTGCTTTTAGTTCTTTTACTTTTAAAATAAAGTTCCCCTAATAAAATAAAATAAAATAAATAAAAATAATTTCTAAGAAAAAAAATAAAGTTCCCATACTCAAGACATTTTACTTTTGTGTCTTTATCTTGTAGAAATAAAATCTCACAGTGCACAAAGATGTAAAGCAATATTGCTTTTAATAGGAAAGTGTTGGAAATAGCCTTACAGGTCTGCTTTTAGGAAGATGGATTAATACAGGATGGAAAATCCACACTGTAGAATACTATGCACCCATTACAAAGAATGAGGCTCTCTAGAGAAAGGCTTCTCAACCTCAGCACTATTGACATTGGGGGCCGGATCATTCTTCGTAGGATGTGGTGTGTATGTGTGTGTGTGGGCGGGGGGAGGCAAAACTGCCCCAGTTGAGAACCACTGTTTTAGAGATAATCGCATACATGAGCAGCCCATTGATGAGTGGCAAAGGCAAGATGCAGAATAATGCTTATGACATGATTCTAAGTTTATTTAAATGGAGATCTATAATGGTAGACGTATAGAAAAACGTCTGGATAGCGAAACCACAAACTGTTAGTGAATACTCTGAGGAGATGAGGGGGACCATGAGTGCGAGACTTTCCCCTTTTATTCATCCTTTTATGCACTTCAATTTGTTAAGTTTTTATTTCAGAAATGTGGTTTCTGAAAAAAAAATGATGATGTACAAATTGAAAGCAAGTACAAAGGTTTAAGACTGGGAATAAAAGTCTCGGAAAAGGACATGTGGTCAGGACAGTGGGAAAAAAACCCACTCGAGATGGGTGTCCAGCAGGGCTCACAGGATACTCAAGACTGCCAGCAGTCGCCTCCAGCACCCTGGCCTTGTAAGAGGCTAAACCCATTATCTGACCATCACCCTGGAAATCCTCCAGTCTTTCTGCAGAATAACAGTCCCCTAACTGCATGCTCCAAACCTGTCCTGAGGGCATTTTTTTTTTTTTTTGCTGATGTTCTTTTGAGGCAGAAATGAAAGGAATCCTGCCAGGACTCCGCTGCAAGAGCAAGGGCTAGAAGATTCAGTTCTATTTCCACCTACTGGTAGGAAAGAAGACAACAAGGCCCAGTTGAGGAGAGGCAGGGCCACGGTCAAACAATTCACACTGACCCCCTCCAGTCCTAACAAAGACCTTTGTCCTCTGAACTCCTACTGCAATGGACCAAAGTTTCAGAAATCACCTGGCAGGAATATCGGCTTCACTAGATTTGAAAGATCATGTGATTGATCACATCAAGCACTGTACAGTTTCATAACAGATAGGCGCTCTCTCAAGAAAATACAGAATACTATCTTAATTTCCCACTGAACACTCTAATAAGGATTCCCCTTCTACGTAGAACTCTTTTATGAAACTCTCCAAATTTCCCACAGAGGCAGCTTAGCATGGAGGTAAAAAAGAAAGGCTTTATAGTTAGAAAGTCCTGGATTCAAGCCACAGACTTTCCCATGTTCTTGCAGCTGACCTTGAGCGAGTCATTTCACTGCCAAGGTGCCATTTTCTCTCCTGGGAAGAGGGAATCCTAATGTTACCATTGTATAGGGCTGTTGTTAGGATTACATGAGCTCATGGATTCAGCACAGTCCTTGACTCACAGGAAATAAACACTAGCTATTTTTATTATGCAATAATTCCACTGACTTCCACCCATTTCCCATATAGAAAACTGAGGCAAAGGGTGATGCTCAAGAGGAAGGGAACTTTGAACATCGAGACACATTCCGAATGTTACTCCCTCATCCAGGTCATAATGCAGGCCTCCCCACACTCCCTGCTTTTCCCATTGTACTCAGGAAAAGGATATCATCTGTTGTCCTGATAGAAATGTCTGCATATTTGTCTCATGACATGCATGTTTCCAGTCATATGATCCAAATACCTTCCCTTCACTCAAACAAAGGTAGGCTCAGCTTGAGACAGACACCAACACCAATGCTTTCACCCCATGGCACTTTTATTGTAAAAAACAGAATGCCAGCAATCTAGTCAGTACAGAAACTATTCAGTCTTCCAAGATCCTGAAGCCCACATATATGGATTTGTCACCTAATTTTACATCAATTTTGCTTTCTCAGGTAAAATGGCATAAACATTGATACATTCAAACAAAATGAAAATTCTACTAGCCTAGTATTTTTTTTTTTATTTTAAGTAGGCTCCATACCCAGTGTGGAACCCAGTGCAGGGCCCAAGTCCACAACCCTGAAACCAAGACCTGAGCTGAGATCAAGAGTCATACACTTAACGACTGAGCCACCCAGGTGCCCTTACTAGCCTAGTATTTTTAAAGATTCATTACTGGGGCGCCTGGGTGGCTCAGTGGGTTGAGCGTCTGTCTTCAGCTCAGGTCATGATCTCAGCGTCCTGGGATCGAACCCCGCATTGGGCTCCCTGCTTGGTGGGGAGTCTGCTTCTCCCTCTCCTGCTCCCCCTGCTTGTGCTCTCTCTCTCTGAAATAAACAAAAATCTTTAAAAATAAATAAATAAATGATTCATTACTGTCACCAAATATAAAGGATGCACCTCGTCCCTACACTGTGTTGGGTGATGGGAAGGTGAGGCACATGATTGTCCTCAAAAAGCTCCCGGCCCAGCTGGAGAGGCAGGAATGTACCCCGCTAACTAGCCATTCTGTTAATGTTGCAAATACCAAGAGCTACAGAACAGAGAAGAGAGACACTAATTCTGATGGTGGATGTGGAGATTCAGGAAAGTTCTCCCAGGGAAGATAATGCTTGAGCCAGTTCTTGAAAGATAAGAATTAAATGCCAGGAGAGAGAGAAGGGAGGCAATGAAGGGAATCCACAGAAGCCCAGTCATTTAAAATCCTACTGCCTTTGTGCAAAACATGATGCGTAGACCTGGGTTGTCCAGGCATAAATGATCTGTTTGATAAGAGAGGAGTAGAACTTATTAATATAGCTGTTCCACTTGGTATTATAAAAATTACCCTTAACAAAATCAATACCAAGTTCTGGGAAATGGATCAATGTAAAACTTAAATCTGAGGAACAGTAACCATTAACATCAGTAACTGGACTGAATGTTCCCTTCTGAAAGCAAATAGATTCACGTACCAGTTAAAAGGGATTTGGTGTATCGCTATGAAATTTATATCTCAGCCAAATAGTATCCTAATGTATCTGAACAATTATATTAAAGTTGTTATAAGTGGATATTTAGATTTTTCCATAAGTTTGTCATAATACATTTCCATGTAGAGATAAAAATCATCGGGTTGACTAAATGCGGGCCATGAATAGCAAAATGAATTTCATACTGCATGCCAACTCTATAATCAACTGGTAGAAGTGCTTGGGATGTTTCATTATGAAGGATTTTTAGGCCATATCTGGACTCCCCCCCCCCCGCTCAAAAAGTGTCATGATGACTAGTAAGGTCTGCCCTGGGTGGGGTGGGTAAATAGCAACATATGTGCCCAGCATTGTCATCCCTGACTTAAAAATTAAAGAAAGCTGAAAGGAGGAAAAACAAATCATTCAAGTGGGGTCAATTTATTGAAACTATTTATTAGGTAAAATGCTCTCAACATATTTGCTCCTCTGTATTTCTCTTCACTGTCCCTTATCAGTTCTACTTCTGTTTCTTCACTCCCTCATCTGGAACATCTCCCTTTCTGAACTCTTCTTGCACATCCCTCAAAATCTAACTCAAGACCCAATTTCTGTGAAACCATTCCTGACGATTTTCAGCCTTCACTGAGTTCCATATGATTATAGTTATATCAGTTACAAGTTTATAAGTCAGTTGTCTGGAATTCAGAACATGTTCACCTATGAAAAGGTATATAAATGTTGATTAGTATCCTAAGCTAGTCTATAAAAATCTAAGTAATAACATGGGGGAAAAAATGCATTTGCCAGAATGTTCATTTAAAGATAAACTGTAGGGGCTCCTGGGTGGCTCAGACATTGGGCGTCTGCCTTTGGCTCAGGTCATGATCCCAGGGTCCTGGGGTCAAGCCCCGCATTGGGCTCCCTGCTCAGCAGGGAGCCTGCTTCTCCCTCTCCCATTCCCCCTGCTTGTGTTCCCTCTCTCACTATGTCTCTGTCAAATAAATAAATAAAACCTTTAAAAAAAAAAAAAAGATAAACTGTAATAAGCTGCTTGGGGCCAGGGGGTTATACTCTAAGAAAATGCCCAGGGTGCCTGGGTGGCTCAGTCGTTAAGTGTCTGCCTTCGGCTCAGGTCATGATCCCAGGGTCCTGGGATCGAGTCCCACATCGGGCTCCCTGCTCGGCGGGAAGCCTGCTTCTCCCCCTCCCACTCCCCCTGCTTGTGTTCCTGCTCTTGCTATCTCTCTCTCTGTCAAATAAATAAATAAAATCTTTAAAAAAAAAAAAAAGAAAGAAAATGCCCAAAGCTTGAGGTGGGAAGCTGGGTATGGAAGGATGAAGACAGGAGCCAGGAGAGCTGGGTGCTCCCTGGGCGGGAGATGAGGGGCAGGGAGGAGAAAAAGAACTCCTGGCATCACCTCTGCAGTTGGAGATACCAGAGGGGAAGTCGGAGTTGTTGCTGAGGGGAAGGTGATGTCAATCCTCTCCTCAGTAAACCTCCACATCACCCACCCATGCTTCTGTGTCCGGAGTTGTTGTTTCTGGGGAAACTCAGAGAGGAGTACCACTAATGACATCAGATGACATTAATTTAACCCTTATCACATGAGAAAATGAAAACAGAAAATTCTCAGTGCAATTCTAGGGATTAAGCATAATTAAATGTGTCACTCTTGATGCTTGAGAGAAAATTGGCTTCTTTGTTGGAGAAAAGAGAAATAAATGGAAATTTTCAAATAAAGAAATAAATGGAGACATTCTGAGTAGCTTCCAAGCTTTGGTCTGTATGGATCACAAACTCAAATACCTAAGAGCCAAGCAAGTAAGCAAAATGGGTAACCTAAGTGAAATGGTGGAAACAGGGAAGGTAAAAAGTAGAACCAATGCACCCCATGGAAGAACATTCAAATTCAAATTTACACTCAAATAATAATGGCAATAATTGCCAAACATTGAAGGTTTATCACATTTCAGCCTCAGTAACTTCTATCATGCCCATTTTATAGATGAAGAAATTGAGGAGGAGAGATTCAGCCATTTGTCTGAGGTAAGACAGTGGTGGAGGTGGGAGTCAAATCCAGGCAGATGGACTCGTACCACCCTGATTAGTGCCTGGAGCACAGCTCTCTTACTCGGCCACCATCCAGGTATTGTCTTAGCTCCTCCATGGAATGAAAGAGGTGAAAGAGAGAGAGGTAAAAGCGGGGACAGAACCAGGAAGAGTTTATATATAAAGGTGGTGGGGGGAGAGGGCAAACTCAGGAGCAATAAAAAGCAGAAAGGAAGAGGAATAATGAAGTGGTGAAGAAAGAGCAAGATGGAACCAGCCAAGGGCTGGAAGAGAGTAGGGAGAGAGGGATGGGGGTTAAGAAGAGGATGCATATACACCCCAGGGCAGACTGCTGAGCTGGGAGAAGGAATTGTGTAATGGATGCCTTTCCCTAGAGGGGGGAGAAAGAAGAAGAGCCAGGAGCTAGGCTCCAGGTGGTGCTCCTGGCACAGAGGAGACTATCCTGAGCCAAGATGGCCTCAAGGTGTGAGAGGAGCATGTAAGCAGGAGGAAGCCACTGACAGCCCTCCCTTCCAGCCCTTGGAGTCTGCATGGGACATGCCCAAGTTGAACAGACCTGCCCCAAGAGAAGAAGTGTTAGTTTCATAGGACGACAGTAAATCCAAGACCCGGGCCTTCATACCAGCTCCACCACTTCGTAGTTACCTGATCTTGAGCAAGCTGCTTAGCCTCACAAACTTCTCTTTATCTCTGAAACGGGAATAGTAATGTCTCCTCTCCTCCCCGATTGTTGGCAAGATTGTGCCAATGGGTATGAAGTGTTTACCCCAGTGCCTGGCACACAGCATGTACAAGGTTACGTCAGGAAGGAAGGATTAACATTGGCAGCATAGTCAAGGAAAACTATAGAAAGGGAGGGTCCTAAAAAGTGGGTAGGATTTGAAGAGGAATAAGAAAAGAGAATTGAGGTTGTGGTGCTAGGGGATGGTAGGAATGGGGAAGATGGGGGAGTGGTGGGAATTGGGGAGACAGAGCTTGAAGGCACAGATGCAGCAATGAGCCCAGATATTCTGTCTTTGAGGTTCAGGGTGGAAACTTTCCCAGTTAAAAGGAACAGCAGGAATAATAGGGGGAAATGCCTAATATGTAGCAGCATCATATTGTGGAAAGGCTAGGAAGTTTTGCTCAAAAAAAAAAAGCTATCTCCATGCCAAAGAACAACCTGTTAAAATGTCTTAGAAGTAACTGACCTAGTAGTTGGGCAATTAGAGCCTGGATTGAGATAAAGAGAAGAAAGAGAAGGAGAGGAGTGAGGGGCACCAGAAGGAGAACAAACTGGCCTGGGCCAGGGGGATCATCGTTCCTGGTGAGGGGAGAGAATCAGCTCTTGCTCTTTAGGATGAGGCACTGACAGAGGGTATGGGTGCAGAGGAGGAATATCAGACATTTGGACAGCCCTAATGTTGATGTTCTTAACACATTTGCTCAACATTTATTTGTTGGACCAAGGACAAAATTGATCTTCTATTAATAAGAAAATTCACATCTCATTCTTTTTTTTTTAAAGATTTTATTTATTTGACAGAGAGAGACACAGCAAGAGAGGGAACACAAGCAGGGGGAGCGAGAGAGGGAGAAGCAGGCTTCCCACTGAGCAGGTAGCCCAATGTGGGACTTGATCCCAGGACCCTGGGATCATGACCTGAGCCGAAGGCAGATGCTTAATGACTGAGCCACCCAGGTGCCCCCACATCTCATTCTTTATGCTTAAAGAAGGGATTTATTATACTGATTGCTGGCATGTATATTTTTTGAAACCAGGAATCTTAACTGCTTAAAATTAGGTAAGTATTATGCCATGCATTATTCAGTTTTAGGATTGGTTGGTGGCACCTGCTGATGACAGTTGGCCATTGGCTGGATTGATGCTGATGTCAATGGCTGTAGTTACAGCCTGCTCATTTAAAAAAAATATTTATCTAATTATTTTATTTGACAGGGGGCAGAGGGGGGCCAGAGAGAGAGGGAGAGAATCTCAAGGAGATTCCAAGCTGAGCATGGAGCATGATATGGGCTCAATCTCACAACCCTGAGATCATGACCTGAGCGGAAACCAAGAGTCAGACGCTTAACCAACTGAGCCCCCCCCACGCCCCGCCTACTTACTTTTTGGAGTGGCCAGCACTGGTGGGCATGCTTTAAAACAGTTTTTACTTGATGGAAAGAGACTTCCATGGGAAAAGACAAAGTCCTCTTTCCCTAATCATCTTAGGAGTTGACTACAGAAAAGCTGAGTTAACTGGCATGTTATCTCCAATATCTTCTAGTAATATTTTAATAACCCCTTATAGAATAGGAGCTCCCAGAGAGCTATCCTGTAGGACTGACTTTGGTCAAATCCCTCCCCACTCCTTGGAAGGCACATTCCTTAAATCATGGCTACCCTCTGTTTATTCAAATTGTGGCTTCAGAAAGAGGCAGGTTTGGGTCAGATGCCTGTCCTACGGTTCCAGAATGGTGGTTCTTAAATTCCAACTCTTTGGATAGTACCCTGAATTCTCAGAACTTTCTCCCTGTCCCATACCTCCATCCCCACCCCTCCAGCACAAATTTGTTATTCCTGAGTAGTTTCTGCTTTGGGTCTTGACCTCAAACGGCACCCAATCTCCTTTGAATTATCTGAGTTATGCTAGTTCCATAAAATGAACCAGGTGGATTTCCATGTTTTTGTTTGGGGACAGCAGTACCGTATTAATAAGTTTTGTATTCCTCTTGGAAGTAACCTGATATCATGGGGGGTGGGGGACATAGTCTTTGCAGTCAAGCAGACCTGGATTGACATTATAGCATAGGCCATGCCAGTGAAAGTTATTTAGCTTCTCAGAGCTGCAGACTTCTCAACTGTAAAGAGAGAATGTTTGCAAAAGATTCCTCTTCCTTCACTCCTCACTCATTCCTTTCATTCACCATCTATTAAATAACTCCTATTTGCCAAGTTCTATGCTAAGCATTGGGGGAGGGCAGGGTGGTAGTGAGGAAAAAAATAAATAAAACACCATCCTATCCTTGGTGAGTTAATAGTTCAGTAAAGGAAGACAGACACATAAGTAAATTAATTTAATCGAGTCAAATGGTACTGGTGCAATGAGTTTCTATGACAGAGTGATTAGAAGTTAGAGCCAGATTGCCTGACTTCAAACCCTGGCTTTGTGAATTATTAGCTAGGTGATCTATTGAAATTTTACCTAACCACTCTGTGTCTCAGTTGATTTATTTGTAAAATGGGGATAATAAATTTGTTATGAGGATTTCATTAGCTAACACATGCAAACTTCTCAGTGCCTAGCACCTAGTAAGCACTCCATACATGTTAACTATTATTGTGATGATGAAATAAGTGTGGGGTATTATGGAAGCAAAAAGGATTGTGGTCAGTTCTACTTGGTGAGGAGGTTGAAGAAAGATTTCAAAAAGATGGTGTCATTCAAGTTAGTTTTGCAGAAAGTTTGGCAGTTGTTAGGTGGATAAGAACAGAGTGGGCATTCCAGACAAAGGAGGTAATAGGAGCAGATGCACGAGCAAAGGAATAGCCTGGGACTGCTCCAGAGCCCCAGAAACCTACAGTGGCTACAAGGGAAGATGGGAGGCAGGAGGGGACAGCCTGACAGAAGAGGACATTATGTGCCACCATGAAGGTTTGGTCCCTATCTTGTGAGCACTGGTTAGAAACACATGCTAGGTAAATTCTGTTTATGTGCCTCACCTCTCTCCCCTACTTCCCCAAGTCCCACTCTTCCCTTCTCCACCATGGTCCATGCCCTGGAGGTTGACCAATATAGACTGTACCACTGGCTCTTTCCCTTATCCATTTGGGAGTGCTGGCAAGAATTCAGAGGGAGGAGGATGAGAGGAGTATTTATTTTCATCTCCCCTTTCCTGTCACTGCTGCAGGTTAGATGTATCTTTCCACTAAATACAGCTCAAGTCAGCCAGCCCTCTTTCTCTAAACAAATAACCACTCCCTCCCTTTACCCTTTCAGGGCCCCTACTGCTAGCCCTGGGGTCTTACGCTAGCCCTCATTTAGACGCCTCTCTCTGCCATACCTTTAAAATATCACCTTCACTAAAGTCTTCAAATTACCCATTTTGAGGGTGCCATGTGTATCCTGCCTTGACCCTGACTTGTAAACAAAAACAAAAACAAAAAACTGCTAAAGGTCTTTTTATAGAGAATGATGTGAGCAAATTTGCACTTCAGAGAGGTCTTTCTGGCTCCGGAGTGGAGGATGGTTTGGGGGCCATAAAAGAAGGCAGAGCTTCCCAACCCAGGAATACAAATATAGATCGTTACAAATATAGATTACAGCCCCCCACCCCACCCAAGACTCTGATTCAGTAGGCCTGGAATAGGGTGCTCAAATCTACATGACTATGATGGAATCTCACAGTTGTCTAGGAACACCAACCAGTATTTTGGGCAGGATCCAGAGAGAACTAGAGGAGGGGAGAGGATAGCTGATAGAACACCATCTGGTCCTAGAGGACCTGAAGGGATGGGGAGGAAAATCAGAAGCGAAGATAGGGGAATTTGTTTTGAGAAGCCCAAAGGACACCTTTTCTTTTGAGAGCTGGCAAAACAGAGTGTAAACAGTTAAAGAAATTCTTGCCTTGTAACTTCAATTTCCTATGGAAGCAGGAGGCAGAATCATATACTATGACTGAAAGGGCAGGCAAAAGTGAGGGACTACAGTGATGCAGGCTTGGAATAGCCATTGTGGGGCATAGGGCAGAGTGATGATAACATTTTTTAAAAATTTTTATTCTTATGTTAATCCCCATACATTACATCATTAGTTTTGATGAAGTGTTCCATGATTCATTGTTTGTGCATAACACCCAGTGCTCCATGCAGAATTGATGATAACATTTTAAGACTGCTTGGTGAAGCTAAGACAAGAGACCACGAATTTGTGTGTCATCTGAGGGCTTAGTTTTGTCATTTCTCTCTGGCGGTACTTGGTAGTCCATATCTAGAAATGGGGAAGGCAGTAGTTGGATTAATTCCAGTTGGGAGGGTTTCAGAACAGGTGTAATGGAAAGACAAGGGGCCCAGGATGTTGAATCATATACAAGCATGGGAGTAGCAGCACTAAAACATGAGGGGGAGTGTCCAATGGATGCTGTCCTTGGTCCTGAACTAGCACTGCACACCAAAGCATGGCCATTTCACTGTGAACTTGGGGGTAGGTTGGTATATGCTCTCCTGCTCCTCTGTAACACCCCACCATACAAGATTCATGGTATCAAAAGACTGTGCTCCCAGCCCCATACTACTGTGACTGATGTGAGTGCAGGGCCTACAGTCTGGGCACCATTATTTGTTGAAGATACAGTTCCAATATTTAAGGAATTAATTCAATAAATATTTATTGAGAACCTTCCATGTTCCAGGCAAGGGATAGAGCAATAAAAAATACAGATAAAGTTTCTTTCCAAGTCAAATCTTTTATTTGTTTTTCTTAAAGAACACCAGAGGGGCCTATTTACCTCTTCTCTTTTCTCTCCAATTCCTTTTCACATTTTAGCAGCTACAGAGCTCTCTCTGCAAAATGACCTCCCCCACCAAGTTCCCTTTCTCTCCACATAGATCTCTGTGATTTCTGTTCTTGTCTTCCTTCCCCTGGATGTCCATTATTCTATAGATGAACTTAGCTTTTCTCTCAACCACCCAGAATACTACCTCTTTTGGAAGGGAGAGAAAATGCAATACCGAAAAAACAAACAGACTTATCTTTAGCAGGCTAGAGGAGGGGGGAGACGTGAAAATCAATACACTAACTTTTGTACACGTTGGTATCTAGAAAGTCCTTTCCAAGCAGAGAAAGAGGCTATGTCACTGACTCTATCAACTGACCATGGAACCTTCCCCTGAATAATTTGAAGATGACAGATCTCTGGAGTTATTCCATAGTCCATGCTGCCCTCTAGCAGCCAATGATCCTACTCCTCCCTGATGGTGCAGGCTGACCCTAGATTTTCTGGCAGGGTGACAATTTCCAATTAATTTTGAAAACATCATTTATTAAAGGTCTTTTATTTTTCAGGGCCTGAACTAAATGTTGGAACACAGAGATAATTAAGGACAATTGCTGTCTTCAGAGATTTCATAATTTAATGGGGCAGGCAAATATGATGCAATAAGTTCTATGTCTCCAACCTGACCAAAGTACAGAAAGAATGAGGCATACGGACGTAAATTCCCTTTTAGGCTGTGTTGAACCAAAACTGGTGATGGGAATCCAAAGGTCTGTCTCTTTTCTAGGAAGAAATAAAGGCAGCAACAGTATAAGGCCTTACTCATAGGGAGTAAGGCCAAGAGAAGGCTGGACATGAGTCTGGGTGTAGGACTGGGAAACAGGAGTTAAGTTTCCCCAGATGGCAGGTATCACAGGCAAGCTTTGGCTCCTGAACCAGTAGGTCAAAGGAAGGGAAAGGAATACATTGTATTACCTTTCCAGTGCAATCCAAGAGTATGAGACCAGATTAATGGATCACTGAAACAAAGACAAGCAGATCTCAATGACTAGGACAGACAAAAGTCCAGAACCCAGGACAGGTAGAGGCAGCGGACGAGTGAGCAGCTGGAGTGGGAAATATAAACATGGGGAGTGACAGTTAGAGATAAGCTAGTAGAAGACCTAAGAACAGACAGTTTCCCTAAGGAATGCTGAGTGAAAATCAGAGGCTAGGACTAAACACGGACATCAACTTACTCACCTCTTTCCCTCCCATCTTTTCCTTTATGGCTGTTTCATTCTTAACTGAAGATGTCACATACTCTGCAGTCTTCACTTATAGAAGCCTCACCTTCTTGGTGGGGAAGGAGGAGATCTGCCTTTCTCACTGCCCTGTGCTGGGAGTAGGCGTTGAACTGCCACCTTCTCCCCAACTCTTACAGGATATTCATGTCATCAGTCTGAGGTCCTTGCCATGGTAATGCCACATCTCATTTCCATAATCCCAGACTGAACATCTAGAACAGAGCCTGGTCATAGTAAGCATTCTTCTAATATGTGTTAAGTGAACAGAATCAATGAGTGAATGATTCTCCCTAAGGAGTTTAATCAATTGGCACATTTTTTGCCTACCTTGACCCCATTTACTTATCATTATTTATTCATCTACTCAGTAGATATTAATAGAGATGCTAGGAGTGGTTCAACAATCAGAGCGTGCTCTTTTCCTGAGACATGCCATTTATTTTTATTTTTTTTTAAAGATTTTATTTATTTATTTGAGAGAGAGAATGAGAGGGGGGAGGGTCAGAGAGAGAGGCAGACTCCCTGCTGAGCAGGGAGCCCGACGCGGGGCTCGATCCCGGGACTCCAGGATCATGACCTGAGCCGAAGGCAGTCGCTTAACCAACTGAGCCACCCAGGTGCCCCCTGAGACATGCCATTTAGTGAGAAGAAGATATACTGCTCAAATTAATTAGAATTGTATAAACATATGAAGAAAAAGTGCAGGGTTCTATGGGGTCTAACCTAGTGGGGAACGAGGTTGTCAGTAAGGCCTTTTGTAAGGAAGTGGGGTTCAGTTGTGTACTAGGTGGGAGAACAGTAATTGGGTAGGTCAAGGTTGGGGAGAGAAGGAGGGAAGTGTATTCCAGGTAGAGTAAAGAGTATGTGCAAAAGCCCTGAGGTAGCAAGGAGTGTAGCACACAGTGAAGATGCTGAAGGAAGACCAGAGGTGTGGCAGCAGGGGTGATGACTGCAGATTGTGACAGGTGGCCAAGGGCCAAGCCTGGGGGCTTCAGCATTCATTTTGATAACACTTCATAATCCTTAACATCATAGCCATCAACTTTGCATGAGTGCTTCATTGCCCTACAAGTTCCTACACATTATATATTTTTAACCCTGTAAGAACTTTCTGTCTTATCTCCAACCCAGAGTGATCACAATGACCAGACTTAGATTTATCATAGTAAATCAGGCTGGCTGGATGACTAAGAGCGTGAGGCTTGCATTCTGGCAGAGCTGTGGTTCAGATCCTTCCTAGCTTCATCACCTAGCTGGGTAATCTTGGACAATTTACTTAACCTCTCTGAGCTTAAATTCTCTCATCTGAAAATGAGCATAATAACCATTACTTTGCAGATTTGGTAAAGATTAAATAAATGAATGCAGTAAAAGCACTGAACACAGAACTTGGGTCATTAGATGGCCAGGCTTCTTAAAGGTTGAGAGCGTTCAAAGCCACTATGCTATAATAAACAGTAACCCAGACCTTTTTCTGCCTCTTCTTGACTTTTCTCAGCAGAGCCCTGAGCAATAACTGTGGTAAGAGTTTAGTTTTTGGTACTTGTTCTGCATCTACTTTTCCACAGTATGACCCAAAGACTTTTTTTCTCATTCCTTTTTCTACTCTCAAGGATAGAACATCTTGTTCACCACTGCATTCCCATTGGACAGGAGTGAGAGTGGTGAGTAAGGCAAAGGGAAATAAAGGGTCTGTTCACAGAAAAGAGCAGGAGGAAAGGTGGTAGAAAATTAGTGGGTGGGAAAAGAGTCCAGGTGAGAAAGGGCTGCATATGTTTTTGGGATTGGGCCAAAGGCAGCAGGAGGGGAGAGAGCATGGTGTGGTGGGTGTGAAACCAGTGACTGAGCCAGAAGAGGATGAAAGGAAGTGAGAATATCAGGGAAGAAGGAGACTCAGGAGATCTGCTAATAGAATCACATGTTTTTATGAAGTTCAGAAGAACAGAGTTTGGCATCCTGTGATGATTCACGTACTTTCCTGGAACCTGATGTATTGCCAAGATTGGCTATAGAACACTGTGGTCTGGAAAGTTAATTCAGAAAGACAATAATTGACTCTGTTGCTCAGTGGCCAACAAAAAATCTGGGAAGGATCTTCCAGCAATGGAAGGTAGAGATAAGCCCCCATAGCTGTCACCTTCAGATTTTTCAATTTTCTGCTTGAGGACTAAAAATGGTGTGTTTGAAATCTGAAGACAAGAAAAAATTTTTTTAAATTGACAATAGCTAACACTTACATGAGTGTTTACTATATACTGGGCACTGCATGAATTATAAAGTGCTTTGTAAACTTGTCACATCAAGCCTATAGAGTAGGTACCATTAGTATAATCATTTGACAAATGTAAAGACTATGAGAAGTTAGGTAACATGTCAAAGGTCAAGCTCACAAGTAGGAGAGCTGGGACGTAAACTCAGACCATCTGAGTCCAGAACCCACACTCTTAACCACCAAGTTATCAAAATAATAATAGCTAACTCATACCTAATACTGACTCTATATATCATGTACTGTCCTTAATGTTATACATTTATTACCTCTTTTCAATTCTTACAACCTGGGGTAGATACTGCTATTCAGCCATGAGGAAATGGAGGCACAGAGAGGTCTAGAAACTTGCCTGAAGGCACACAGCTATGAAGAGGGGGAGCCTGGATTCAATCTCAGGTAGGCTGACTCAAGTCTTTGCTGTCCATCACTATACTGACTTCTTATATGAGCAGTCCCTCCAAATGGCATCACTGGAGGCATGTAAAAACAAAGACTAACTTTTGTACTTGAGTTTTATTGTGCTACAATTTAGATACTACTGGTTAAACTTTTCTTCCTTACTTGCCTGAACAAAAAATAGAAAATCTTGGGGAATAATTTCTTGATCACGTAAGCATAAGAGGCAATTTTTCTTTGGCTAATGGCATGCACAGCATAAGAAATCCAGCTACTCTTTTGGGTGATGTTAGTACTGCTTTTCATTTGTCCTGGGTGCCTTACTTAAGGGCGAGGTCCTTAGTCCACTTCAATTCCCATCTACAGAAACATGGTGTTGGTTTGCTATGGTCTCTTCCATTTTCATGCACTCTGGGAGAACTACCAGTTAGAGATTGTCTGCCCAAGCTAATCTTTTGATCTCCAATAAAGGAACTTCATTTTCACCACAATCTGTTCTAATCCTCCTACACAATTGGTTTCTCCAGCTTGTCTCACTGAGAAACATGTTTTGTGGAAAGTTTTCTCAGACCAGAAAAAAACAAAACAGGTTTTGCTTGAAACTTGCCACGCGGAGCATCCAGTGCCCTTGTCCCATGGCTTCTTCCTCGCTGAAACCTTGGAGTCACGTTTTCTGCCATTTCCTTAGTCTCATAACTGAGAAACACAGAAAGGGTTCATAAAAGTTGAAAAACGGCAGGGAAAAACATCTAAGTCCAGTTATAGTGCCTGGGTCCATGCTAACATTAATGTATCACAGCTGCAAAAAATATTTCCTACTTTGCAATCAGAGAATCCAGAAGTTCAATATAAATGCACTAATCCTTATAATTTTCTTGTAAGGCCAGCCACAAGAGTACTCATTTCTTCAAGGCGCAGGGAAGTAAAGTTTTGCCAAGCTCACAAAACTAAGAAACAGACATCGAAAGCAAGCTAATCTTATTTCCCATATTCTCCTTTATTTTTATATGTCTTTATTCTCTTCTATATAATTAAAATTTCTACCTAGTTCTGTCAGCTGTAGACCTCACACAGTTCCATTGCTAGGAATAATGATTATGGTGATGATGATGATAATAATAGTGCCCATTTACTGAAAACTTACTAGGTGCCAAGCACTGTGCTAAGCCTTGTATGTATCAACTCACTCCAGTCTTACAACCATATTAGGAAATAAGGAGTACGGTTATCTCCATTTTAGAGCTGAGAAAACTGAAGCCTACTGAGAGAAAGTAACTTGATGGAGACCAGGCTTGTGGTAAGTCTGCATTTCAAAGCCACACGGCCTCTCACATTGACCTACATACCACATGCCATTAAAGTCATGAACATTAAAGAAGTCTCCATATGGGGGCGCCTGGGTGGCTCAGTTGGTTAGGCTACTGCCTTCGGCTCAGGTCATGACCCCGGGGTCCCGGGATCGAGTCCCACGTCAGGCTCCCTGCTCAGCAGGGAGTCTGCTTCTCCCTCTGACCCTCCTCCCTCTCATGCTCTCTGTCTCTCATTCTCTCTCTCGCAAATAAATAAAATCTTAAAAAAAAAAAAAAAAAGAAGTCTCCATATGGATATTGTTTTTAGCTGCCTTTTTAAGAAGGCAGACAAAAAACACAAAGAATGCTTCCACTATAACTTGATGCAAATTAACAGTATGCCAAATTTAATCAAACACAGGCACTCCTTCAAGAACCCGATGGAAACAAAAAGAAAAAGCCACCGGGATCTGGAAGAGCATGCCCAGGACTTGAGTTGAAACAGGGACCACTTACTAATTTCACCAAAGCATAAAGAAATAAAATGGAGCTCAAAAAGCAGCATAAGTGTCCAATGTTTTGAAGCACTGTAATAAATACATCCTCAAACAATGTTAAATGGAGCACAAAGGTACCTTCCCAGTGCAATGGTACCTGAGCAAATAAGATTAGCATGTAACACAAATATCTAATAAGAGAAGCCATGGAGTTATTTTTTCTGTCATACTTCCCAAAGCACTTGCCTACCCTGCTTACTGGCCAGCTTTATGGGCTACTTTGGTACACCTCCAGATCTCAACATATCTAGTAAAAAGCGCCATTTTACCTCTGAGTCACCATTTCTGCATACCTTCCTTGTGACTGCTAATGGTACCACTTCCTCTTTTGAGATCTTCACCCTGGAGTCACCACTGGTTCCTCCTTCTCCCCCAAGAATCAGAGCTCATGAGTCACCATGTTCCAACAACCCTTCCCCCACATTGTTCTAGCCCTCACCTGGCCCAGCCCCATCTCTGCCCAGCAGGTTGCTGCCATGGCCTCCATCCTGGTCTGTGTAGCAATTCTCTCTTCTGATCTATCCTATGCATCACAGCCTGAGAAATTCAGCCAAACTACACCTGTCCCGATGTTATTTCTATGCTCAGGAAGTACCTCCTATCAGCCCCACAACTTTCAAGGCTCTCAACACATTCCTTTCCACACAACTATTTTCTTGCTTTCCACCACGACTGTGTCTGTTCAGCCAAACTTCTCTCCCTTCCCCTTTCATACTGTCACCACCCTGTGGGTTTGGTATATAAGAGCACACCAAACTTGTCATTTAGACAAATCAATGCAAGCTATGCTCATAGAGGAAAGATTTCCATGATCCAATTTCTTCTCAGAGGGCCAGTGGATGACTTTAATTTTTTGGTTTTGGCTTTATTATTTTATTTTTGGTAAAGCTCTGTTTATGAGAAGTTTTTCCTTTATGCATTTATAATAAAGTAAATGATGGAATCCCATAGTGCTAGAGCGGAGACTTTAAAGTGTAATTAATCCCCCCATCCTCACTTTACCAAGGAGGAACTAGCATCCTAGACAAGTTAGCTTATTTGTTCTAGATCCCCTGGTCATCACCCAAGTTTTAGATAGCCCACTGAACTCTACTTAACCTGATTAACGAATAGAAAGAGGTGCATACAGCAGCATTGCCCATAGCATACTCATTCCACAGCCAAGGAAAATCTGGTCTAGTAATTCAAACAAGCTCTTTATTGAAGGACTTTTCAAGTGTTCATGTGTACTATGACTTTCCAGAGGAGCACAAAGGGGAGTAGAAATAGGAAATGCATTTGTTCCCAAACTTGGTTATCATGGAATGCTTGGCTCAAAAAAATACTTTACAGAACACATTTGCAAAAAAGGCCATCATAGTTTTTGACATCTTTGCCATTGATGTTTCTGATTCCAGAGACAGGTACAATTCTCAAAAAAGGAAAGAACCAAGAGACTGCACCAAGTTCCTCCCAAATTTACACACCAATAACAATAATAACAACTAATGTTTATGTAGCCCTTGAAATATAAAATGCATTTTGACATGCAGTGACAAGCAGACGAGGCATAAATTCTCCATTGAAAAAATGTTTTTTTGTCACTTTGTTTAATTGGAGTGGTACCCCTGAAAGGCTGTGTTATATCAGTTCGGTTACAGTTAGGTTTTTGTTGCAGAAAGATGGCCAGATAGATAATAAATGGTAAAATCTTATAATTAGAAGGGTCTTAAAATTAATATAGTCCACTGGTTCTCAAACATGTACCTGCAGAACATAGATATTCAACTGCTAAAAATGAGTAAGAGTGTGTCTTATCCTAATTCAAAGAAAAAGAAAGTAATTTAATGAATAGAAAGCATGAGAAGGAAATGAATTCTAACAACAACCAGTGAGCTTGGAAGAAGACCCCCAAGCCCCAAATGAGAATGGCAGCCCTGGCTAACACCTTGAGTTTAGACAGATGAAAACCTGAGCAGAGAATCCAGCCACACCACATCAGACATCTGCTCTACAAAAACTGAGATGATAAATTCGTGTGGCTTAAAGGCAATACACTTGTAGCAATTTGCTATGCAGCACAGAAAACTAATACAGATTTTTAATAAGCTCTCATTAGAAAAACAGGCAAAGGACATGACAGGGCCATGCACACAGTTTGGTGAGAGTGTAGGTTGTTAATCCTTCTTAGAGGAAAATGTCACACTAAGTAATAAGAGTCTTAAATATGTCTATACTCTTTGACCCAAACACTCTACTTCTAGGAATTTACTCTAAAAGGAAGAGGGATGGGGGCACCTGGCTGGCTTAGCCAGTAGAGCATGCAACTCTTTTTTTTTTTTTTAAAGATTTTATTTATTTATTTGACAGAGAGAGACACAGCGAGAGAGGAAATACAAGCAGGGGGAATGGGAGAGGGAGAAGCAGACTCCCTGCTGAGCAGGGAGCCTGACGCGGGGCTCGATCCCAGGACCCTGGGATCATGACCTGAGCTGAAGGCAGACGCTTAACGACTGAGCCACCCAGGCACCCCGATGCATGCAACTCTTGATGCAACTCTTCAAGCCCCATGTTGGGTGTACAGTCTACTAAAAATAAATAAATAAAATAAAATAAAAATAAAAGGAATAGAGATGCAAACGAAGTCACTGCATCATCATCATCATCATAGATGTCCAGCATTAGGAAAATAGTTGACTTCATTATTGTGTAACCACAAGATGGTGTATATATCAGCTATTAAAAATAACATTTTCAAAGACAATTTAGTGACACACACAAATGATTGTGATATAATACTACATGAAAAAGCAGTCTATAAAAGGTTATGAAAATGGTGCAGTCATTTTCGAAAACAGTTTGGTGATTTCTCAAAATTTTTAAACATAGATTCCCCATATGACCCAGCATTTCTACTCCTGGGTGTATACACAAAGGAATTGAAAACATGTCTACACAACAACTTGTACACAAATATTCACAGCAGCATTATTCATAATATCAAAAGGTTGGAACAATCTAAATGTCCAAAATTTACTGAATGGATAAGTAAAAGGTGGTATAGCCATACAATGAAATATTATTCAGCTAAAAAAGGAACAAAATAGTGACACACATGCTATGCATGGAGGAACCTTGGGAACATGGTTCTGCGTGAAGAAAGCCAGTCACTAAAGGCCAGTATGTATTCTGCTTATTGTGTGATTCTGCTTATACAAAATGTGTGCAATTATTACCTTATTTACAATACAACACTAACTTAGTCCTCAGAACAACCCTATGATATAGGATGAAATATTATCCCCATTATTATACAGCCTCCTTCCATAATAAAATCACATCACATCATAGCTCTCAAATTGCAGCTATTCAAAAGTGACCCTGTCATTTATTTAGGTTTGCCCTCATATTCTCTGACTGAGCAGGGCATTTAAAATCTACCTGGATAACTTTTGGGGTCATTTAATTTTCATCTGTTTGCTCCAATAGACTAAAGCACTATAAGGGGATGTTATTAATGGCTAAGGTAATTCTGACTGCTGTAAGAGATAAACCTGAACCCCTGAACCCTCAAAGACTTCACAAAATAGTTTATTTCATGCCCACACAGTCAGCTGTGAGCACTCAGCAAGATTTCTATGTAGCAATTCAGGAAGCAAGTTCCTTGCCTTTCCCCCTCCACCTCTCCTGGGTCTCTAATCCTTTATCTCCAGCAGGTGGAAAGAGAGATGCTGTGGCTGAGGTCAAAGAGGTTGCTGCCTGTGTTCTCCTCTAGGATTTTGATGGATTCCTATCTTACATTTAGGTCTTTCATTCATTTTGAGTTTATTTTTGTGTATAATGTAAGAAAGTGGTCCAGTTTCATTCTTCTGCATGTGGTTGTCCAATTTTCCCAACACCATTTGCTGAAGAGACTGTTTTTTTTTTCCCCATTGGGTATTCTTTCCTGCTTTGTCGAAGATTAGTTGACCATAGAGTTGAGGGTCCATTTCTGGATTTTCTGTTCTGTTCCATTGATCTATGTGTCTATCTTTGTGCTGGTACCATACTATGTTGATTATTACAGCTTTGTAATACAGCTTGATTCCAGAATTGGAAATCTCCAGCTTTGGTTTTCTTTATCAACATTACTTTGGCTATTCAGGGTCTTTTCCAGTTCCATATAAATTTTAGGATTGTTTGTTCCAGCTCTGTGAAAAATGCTGGTGATATCTTGATAGGGATTACATTGAATGTGTAGATTGCTTTGGGTAGCACAGACATTTTAACAATATTTGTTTTTCCAATCCATGAGCATGGAATGTTTTTGCATTTCTTTGTGTCTTCCTCCATTTCCTTCATCAGTGTTCTATAGCTTTCAGAGTACAAACCTTTTACCTCTTTGGGTTAGGTTTATTACTAGGTATCTTATGGTTTTTGGTGCGATTGTAAATGGGATTGATTCCTTGATTTCTCTTTCTGCTGGTTCATTGTTAGTGTATAGAAATGCAACAGACTTCCATGTGTTGATTTTGTATCCTGTGACTTTGCTGGATTCCTGTTATCAGTTCTAGCAATTTTTTGGTGGAGTCTTCTGGGTTTTCTACATAGAGTATCATGTCTGTGAAGAGTGAAAGTTTGACTTCTTCTTTGCCAATTTGGATGCCTTTTATTTCTTTTTGTTGTCTGATTGCTGAGGCCAGGTTTTCCAGTACTATGTTGAACAATAGTTGTGAGAGTGGACATCCCTGTTGTGTTCTTGACCTCAGGGGAAAAGTTCTCAGTTTTTCCCTGTTGAGGATGATATTTGCTGTGTGTCTTTTGTATATGGCTTTTATGGTGTTGAAGTATGTTCCCTCTATCCCTACATGGTAGAGGTCTTTATCAAGAAAGGATGTTGTATTTTGTCAAATGCTTTTTCTGCATCTATTGAGAGGATCATATGGTTCTTATCCTTTCTTTTATTAATCTGATGTATAACACTGATTGATTTGCAGATGTTGAACCACACCTGCAGCCCAGGAATAAATCCCACTTGGTCATGGTGAATAATCCTTTTAATATACTGTTGGATCCTACTGGCTAGTATCTTGGTGAGAATTTTTGCATCCATGTTCATCAGGGATATTGGTTTGTAATCCTTCTTTTTGGTGGGGTCTTTGGTTTCAGGATCAAGGTAATGCTGGCCTCATAAAATGAGTTTGGAAGTTTTCCTTCCATTTCTATTTTTTGGAACAGTTTCAGAAGAATAGGTATTAATTCTTCTTTAAATGTTTGGTAGAATTCCCCTGGGAAACCATCTGGCCCTGGACTCTTGTTTGTTGGGAGATTTTTGGTGACTGATTCAATTTCTTTGTTGGTTATGGGTCTGTTCAGGTTTTCTATTTCTTCCTGTTTCAGTTTTGGTCATTGATATGTTTCTAGGAATTTATCCATTTCTTCCAGATTACCTAATTTGTTGGCATATAATTGCTCATAATATTCTCATATAATTGTATTTCTTCAGTGTTAATTGTGATATCTCCTCTTTCATTCATGATTTTATTTATTTGGGTCCTTTCTCTTTTCTTTTTGGTAAATCTGGCTAGGGGTTTATCAATCTTATTAATCCTTTCAAAGAACCAGCTCCTACTTTCGTTGCTCTGTTCTACTGTTTTGTTGTTGTTGTTTTAAATTTCTATATCATTGATTTCTGTTCTAATCTTTATTTTCTCTTCTGCTGGATTTAGGCTTTATTTGCTGTTCTTTTTCCAGCTCCTTTAGATATAAGGTTAGGTTGTGTATTTGAGACTTTTATTCCTTCTTGAGGAAAGCCTGTATTGCTGTATACTTCCCTCTTAGGACCACCTCTGCTGCATCCCAAAGGTTTTTAACTGTTCTGTTTTCATTTTCATTTGCTTCAATGTATTTTTTTAATTCTTCTTTAATTTCCTGGTTGGCCCATTCATTCTTTAGTAGGATGTTATTTAACCTCATGTATTTGTGGTCATTCCAAATTTCTTGTGGTTGACTTCAAGCTTCATAGCACTGTGGTCTGAAAATATGCATGGTATGATCTCAACCTTTTTGTACTGGTTGAAACCTGATTTGTGACCCAGTATGTGACCTATTCTGGAGAATTTACATGTGCACTTGAAAAGAATGTGTATTCTGCTTTAGGATGAAATGCTCTGAGTATATCTGTGAAGTCCATCTGGTCCAGTGTATCATTCAAAGCCCTTGTTTCCTTGTTGATCTTCTGCTTAGATGATTTGTTCATTGCTGTGAGTGGGGTGTTAAAGTCCCCTACTATTATTGTATTATTATCAATGAGTTCTTTAATTTTGTTATTGATTTATATATTTGGCTGCTCCCACGTTAGGGGCATAAATATTTATAATTGTTAGATCTTCTTGTTGGATAGACCCTTTTATTATAATAGTGTCCTTCTTCATCTCTTATTACAGTTTTTGGTTTAAAATCTAGTTTGTATGATATAAGGATGGCTACTCCAGCTTTCTTTTGATGTCAATTAGCATGATAAATGGTCTCCATGTCCTCACTTTCAATCTGCAGGTGTCTTTGGGTCTAAAATGAGTCTCTTGTAAGCAGCATATCAATGGTCTTGTTTTTTTATCCATTCTGATACCTTATGTCTTTTGATTGGAGCATTTAGTCCACTTACTTTCAGAGTAATTACTGAAAGATATAAATTTAGTGCCATTGTATTGCCTGTAGATTTGTCTCTGTTCCTTTCTGGGTTTTGTTCCTTTTTGGTCTCTCTCTCCACTCAAAGGGTCCCCTTTAATATTTCTTGCAGGGCTGGTTTAGTGTTCACAAATTCCTTTAGTTTTTGTTTGTCCTGGAAACTCTTTATCTCTCCTTCTATTCTGAATGACAGCCTTGCTGGATAAAGTATTCTTGTCTGCATATTTTTCCCATTTAGCACGTTGAATGTATCATGCCAGTCCTTTCTGGCCTGCCAGGTCTCTGTGGACAGGTCTGCTGCCAGCCTTATGTGTCTACCCTTGTAGGTTAAGGGCCTCTTGTCCCAAGCGGCTTTTGGGATTTTCTCTTTATCTTTGTAATTTGCAAGTTTCACTATAACATGTCCAGGTGTTGATCTATTTTTGTTGATTTTGAAGAGAGTTCTCTCTGCCTCTTGGACTTGAATTCCTGTTTCCTTCCCCAGATTAGGGAAGTTCTCGGCTATAATTTTGTCAAAGAAACCTTCTGCCCTTGTTCCCACTCTTCTTCTGGGACTCCTATAATTTGGATATTATTGCACTTTACAGAACCACTCAGTTCCCTAAGTCTACCTTCATGATCTAATAGTTTTCTTTCCCTCTTTTCAGCTTCATTTTCCCCCCCATAGTTTTATCTTCTATATCACTGATTTACTCTTCTGCTTCATTCATCTTCATTTTTATGGCCTCCACTTGGGACTGCATCCCAGTTTTAGCATTATTAATTTCAGCCTGACTAGATTTTAATCTCTACAATAAGGGATTCTCTAGTGTCTTCCATGCTTTTTTCAAGCCCAGCTAGTATCTTTATAACCGTTTTTTAAAATTCTAGTTCAGACATCTTACTTATATCTGTATTGATTAAATCCCTGCCTGTGAGTACTACCTCCTGTTCTTTCTTTTGGGGTGAATTTCTCTGTCTCATCATTTTGTCCAGAAAAGAAGAAAAAGAAAAAACAACAACAAAAAATTTAGGAAGTGTTTCTGGTGTATGCTCTGTACACTCCGCTGTTGTGTTTTGGCTGCTCTTTCCCACTGCTCTGTCCTCTACAGAGGTCCTCCTTGTTTGTAGTGGGGAGTGTTTGGACCTTTAACTAGGTGTGCTTTGATTTGTTAAGATAAGCCTCACATCTGCCATGTTCTCTCCTTTAAACTACGCAGACTGTTTTCTTAGTCCTCGGATCGCATTCCTAGTTGTTCAAAATAGCTGGATGTTGATCTAGCTGTGTTGGAGGGATGAGGCAAGCTCAGGGTCCCCCTACTATTTCACCATATTAACTCCTCTCTGAGGACATCTGGAGTTGTTAACTGAAATCCCAGAAAAGCAGAGATCTGAGGGGAAGAAGGAAATCAAAGATGTAGTGGAGATGAGTTGGGGGAAGGAGCACTGGCCAGCAGAAGGGAAGGAACAATTTGTTGGATTTAGCATGGTCTCTTTCTCCCCAAACGCTTCCTGGAGCCCAGGGTTAGCAGGGAGGATCTGCCACCTCTTCATTTATAGACTGGACAGAGATTTTGCATTTTTTCATTTTACTTAGATTTGATTGCATCCTTGTTGGCTGGAAAGGTCAGCAAGGTTGACATCATCTACAGTTGAAGTCTGTGGAGGTGACCATTCCCACCCCTCATGTTGTAAGACTTTCTTAATTATATCCTGAGACTCTTAGACTTGCATTTTTCCCTTGATGATTTGATCATTTGTATGGACACTCCTACTGCCTGTTTCTTCAACCTGGATTATGGCAACTTATAAATCTGAATCTCAAGTTCTGTCCATTTACTTTTTTGAATTAAAAGTATTTACTGAAAGAAAGAAAGAAAGAAAGAAAGAAAGAAAGAAAGAAAGAAAGAAATCTGGCCATCCTGTAAAAGAGACAAACTTCTGCTTTCCAAATCTGCTCTACTTTTCAACTTTACTCAGAGACTGGAAGGCTGGCTCTTACTATGGTGACTAGCACCTTGGCAGCCCCAGTTCCGGGTTGGAATGTGAAATCCTAAAGCCCTATCCCCGGCCTTCATTCAACAGTTGTGAGGATATTTCTAAGACAGAGCCTTTACTCTGGTGCAGGCTGGAGCCCAGCTTCCACCTAGAATTTCCCAGTGCAATTCAAGAAACTCTTCTTGAGGGGTGCCTAGGTGGCTCAGTCAGTTATGTGTCCAACTTTTGATTTCTGCTCAGGTCATGATCTCAGGGTTGTGAGACTGAGCCCTGCATTGGGCTCCATGCTGGGTGTGGAGCCTGCTTAAGATTCTCTCTTTCCCTCTCCCTCTGCTCCTCACCCCCCACACACTCTCTCTCCCTCTCAAAAAGGAAGGAAGGAAGGAAGGAAGGAAGGAAGGAAGGAAGGAAGGAAG